>NC_091461.1:20564396-20839396 GCF_027789765.1 Dendropsophus ebraccatus | reverse complement strand
CTAAACTCTTAATCCACAATCAGCCCCAGTGAAAAGAATGTTTGTCTGCTATTGAGTTATCTTACATGCATGGCCTGACAGTGTAACGTTACAGATCTCAGGAGATGGCAGCTATGTGCGGCCCATGGAGAGAAGCTGGAAGGAGATTTGTTCTGCTCCATTACACTTAACAAAGGTGAGATTGTTCCAAAAACTTCCCAAAAATATCAGAGATTCCTCGCGATCCTCCGACAATTGAGAGGGTCATGCATCATCAGTGCTCACTGGCAAAAACTTATGGTGCAAAGCCACCAAATATGGCGGAAATTTTTTATCCAACGTAGAAAGAGTTTCCACAGCTCCTTAGGGTAGTGCAAAATTCTTTATTGGTACATACAAGGTGAGGTTAAAAACTGGTTAAAATCGCGCCGACGCGTTGCGGAGGCAGCCCTCCTTAATCATGGCAATATATCCATTACAAAGATAAACCTTATATAGTGTGTGGGATGTACCATGTACCACTAGCTCCTCCCCCACAAAGGGAGGAGGGAAGGGGGGGGGGAGGAGGGGAGGGGGGAAGGGAAAAGGAGGAAATGGACGGGGGAAAGGAAAAAGGCGGGTGGGGGAGAAGGAGAAAGGGGGAGGGGAAGGGAAGGGAAAAAAAGAGAGGAAAAGGGGGAGGGGGGAGGAGGGGAGAGGAACGCCTCACAGGTCAACGCCGGAGAGGTATGAGTGCATAATAATGAGTAAATAGTAAGTACTCATCATTATTATGCACTCATACCTCTCCGGCGTTGACCTGTGAGGCGTTCCTCTCCCCTCCTCCCCCCTCCCCCTTTTCCTCTCTTTTTTCCCTTCCCTTCCCCTCCCCCTTTCTCCTTCTCCCCCACCCGCCTTTTTCCTTTCCCCCGTCCATTTCCTCCTTTTCCCTTCCCCCCTCCCCTCCTCCCCCCCCTCCCTTCCCTCCTCCCTTTGTGGGGGAGGAGCTAGTGGTACATGGTACATCCCACACACTATATAAGGTTTATCTTTGTAATGGATATATTGCCATGATTAAGGAGGGCTGCCTCCGCAACGCGTCGGCGCGATTTTAACCAGTTTTTAACCTCACCTTGTATGTACCAATAAAGAATTTTGCACTACCCTAAGGAGCTGTGGAAACTCTTTCTACGTTGGATTCGCATACACGGGACACGGCCCGCATCTATATCCACGTGCTCCATTCCTTTCCTGGAGACTCGTGTTTTTGCATGCACCTCTATTCAGGTGGGGTGAGCTGATTCCCATGCGTGTATTTCTAGGAAATTTTTTATATCATTGCTAAATCATGGTCTTTGAATCCTCAGATAAACTGTATTCTAAATAGTCCTTTACGTTCTCTAAACATTACGTCAACATGAAGTCAAACGGAACATATACAATTCCCTATGCCCTCCATAGTGCAATATGATGTCATAAGGTGCCACACAATAACATGTAAAAGTACCATACTTTGACCATAGAGTGTCATATAGTGCCCAGAAAAATACCACCTACAGTCTCTAGTGGCACAGTCTTCTCATCAGAAAGTAGCCAAACTGGAAAGCCAATTGTTCTCATACCTATGATTAACATGTTATGTCATCCTTTGGTGGTATCTGCCAGTGAATGACCATATTAGTCTTATTTTAGAGAAGGTTTTCGAGTCCTGAAGGTTTTCCCAATTGGGAAAGGGCTGGGAGATATGGCACCTCCCCAGTTAAGGAATGGGAGAATGGTAAAGCACCCAAAATCCAGGACTGTCCCCCTGGACCTGGGTAACTCTAGATACCTGCATAGAAGCCATTATACACAGCTATCTTTATCACTCCCATAGAGAGTGAAATGAGTAGCTGCTGGGCATGAACCACCATACTATTACTAGTGTTGAGCGGATTTACCAAATTGTTTGAGTTTGGCAACGTTCTCCGAACCCAAACCCTCGGCATTTAACTCCTGGTGGCTGGAGAAGTTGGATACCGTACTAGGGCTACCAGGAAAACATGGACACAGCTATAGTTCGGCATCTAACTTCTCCAGCTGCCAAGAGTCAAATATCGAATGTTTGGGTTAGGAGAATGTTGCCCAACCCCCAACAGTTCAGCAAGTTGGCTCAACACTACTTATGACCGATCCAAGTTACAATCTTGGTATAAATTTTGGTTTGGTTTGGTTGGTCTTACAGGAATGGTAAAAGTGGTGATGCAGATAGGCCACTGGAGACTGATAGCTATTAAACCAAGGTGCAGCCAATAGTTGACTTTAGTCGTTGGCCTCATAAGTGATCTAGAAAGAGGAAAGCACTTACCCAAATTATTGGCGGGATATCGCTTGCGTAGTCTCTCGGTCAATTTGGATACTTTACTTTTGATAGCATCATTTCTGCTGAGGAAGCCATTGTCTTGCATGTTCAGTTCATATTCAGACGGGCACTGGGACACATCGTCATCCTCCTGACAAAGGGACAGGGAAGCCATTATCAGTATAGGGAATCATCATGGTGATACACTATCCCTGCTCAGGAAAGTCTGAACTCTCCTCTTTGTGATCAGGCAGAGAGTTAATGTATCTCTCCACCCAATCATACAGAGAATGAAGCCCCCATCCAGTGACAGATACACAGTCCTCTCAATCCCTTCACTTCATTACTGTGTATGATCAGAGCAGAGACGGAATGGCAAGCAGAACAATCAGCGTTCAGCCTCCTGTTACATCCAGGATAATGCTGGAGCCTGAACAGGTAATAAAAAGGGCTTACTTTATGTGATTGGCTATGTTCAGAAGCCCTATAGACTGAATGAGATCGTGGCCAAGTATGCATGCAAGTCCCTTTAGAGATCTATGTTCTTGTGACTCATAGGGATTTCAATGGTTGCACCCCCACTGAGCAGCCGACTATACCCCACTCTGGGTCTTTGGTAGAAAACAATTACCCTCATACTTCCCTCCACCAGGGATCTTGGTATCCACCAATTGATCAATCCACAATTACAGTTTGAAAAGTTAAAATACCACATTAGGACCCAATTCCTAGAGGAGCATGTTGCTTGGGATACGGGTGCCTTGACAATAAGCTGATCAATGTGTCCTCCTGCTGTGATCGCCAGTGATCGGCTGTCATCTGGGATAGAACCTTCAGACTGGGAGACGCTCATCTTACCTGCCCAGCTCTCTGTCCAAAAGATGAAGATTATGAACATGGGACCTTCTCTATTTTCCCAGAATTCATTAACCCTTTCCAAACATTTGACATACATGTACATCAGACGTTTGGTTGTGTATAGAGAGGGATGAGTCTGCTCCATACTTAGTGGGTATTGGCTGCTACGTATCTGCCGATAACACCCACCGCCAACAGCTGACAGCCAACTAAAAATGGCCATTTAGGGTAGTATTACGCCGGTCGATGGGGGCCCGGTAATAACTGTAAAAGAGCGTTGATCTGCTAGATCGGTGCTCATTTACTGGGCCTATTGCACGGCCCGATAATGGTTTAACAAGGGCTGCATAGACATTGTTACCGCTAAACTGGCATACATCACCTATCCATGGTCCAGGGCTTCTTTTGCAGTCCGCTTCTCCCTGGGTCCCACGTGCTCCTGCTTTAGAGCAGCCTGTCTTAACTGACAGGCTGCTCAGCCAATCACTGGCTGTGGTGGTCCCAGCCAGTGACTGGCTGAGCGGCCTGTCAGCTAAGAGAGGTCGCTCTGAAGCTGCAGCGCACGGGACCCGGGGAGAAGCGGACCGCAAGAGGAGCCCTGGACCATGGATAGGTAATGTATTTACTTTGCAAATCGCCAGCTGCGCACCACGGTGCGGGGTCGGCGGCTGACAATTATAGGTCCAAACCTATATCAACGATCAGCTGATTGTTGTGTTTATTACACAGAACGATAATCAGCCTGATAGGCCCGATTCGTCCGATTATCGTTCCGTGTAATAGTACCCTTAGCCTCCTAGATGCTGTGGTCAGTAGCAGCAGAGGCACCTAGGCTGTTAGATGGCAGGTTCTGGTCCTGTGTGACCTCCGATTGCCTGCCCCCTATTGAGGCTTTCGGATGAATGTAGTAGGAGAATGTGAAAATAAAACTGAATTCACTTATGTCGTACATTACACTACATACATATTGCAGTAAACAATCACTCCCCTAGGAGAACTAAAAGAAAGTTAAAAAAAAAAATCCAATTAAAATTTAAACCCCTTCTTCCATTTTTCCTGCACTGGAAAACTCCAAAGTGGTAATGAAGCAAGCAAACAAAAAGTATTATACGTCAGAACTGCCATTTTTTGTCACCCACATACTACAAAAAGCAATCAATGCTACTGATAAATACTGCAGCTCGCCCCACAAAAAAAAAAAAAATCTTACTCAGCACCACAGACATAAAAAATGTAAAACTTATGGGGGTCAGAATACAGTGTTTAAAATCCATTTGTTTTTTTAGAGTATTTTTTCGAGTGTTCTATGTTTCTACATACTCACCTGTCCCGTTCCGCTGCCGCCTCCCGGGGCGCCCGCTCTGTGCCGCTGTCATTGATTTCAAAACATCTGGTGACATGTCGTTCCTACTGGAAATGGGAACTTAGCATAGACTATACTGAGCTTTCATTTCCGGAGGGAATGGCATGTGACAGGATGTTTTGAAATCGCTGACAGCGGCGGACAGTGTGAGGCTAGGGAGCTGGCGGCGGAACAAGACAGGTAAGTATATATCACTGGCATCTCCCCTGCAGCTCTGGTAGCATAGTTAAATGTCATTGTATCCTGAAAAACCCCTTTAAGGAATAAAAAATAATGTTTATCGCGGAATCAAAGTTGCATTTTTGTAACACCCCCCAGCCCCATCCCCGGTGAATTTTTTTGCAATGTAGTGTATTGTAAAATAAGGGGGGGGGCACCATTAAAAACTTTAACTTATTCTCCAAAATAACAATCTCTTTTTAATGCTCGGTCAATAGGAAAAAGATTAAGCAATTAAGCATCTTAGAACACAAAGAAGAAAAGAGAAGTAAGAGTATTAGAAAACAGGTTTGCTAAACTGGACAATTCCTTTAAGACAAACGCATGCTCGATAAGTCTCACAATTTCTGAACAACATGCACGTTCGGTGTCTGCTCATCTAACCCCGTTTCTCCATAGACATTAGTGAGCCCATTCGGCTAAGCCTTACACTTGGCCCCGCGTATGATGGAGGAAGCTGTAGACTCGGTGGACTATTGTCTACTCATTGTACTTTTTCAGCCTTTTAGAGTAATATTAAAAATTCTCAAAGCAGCCATGCAAAAAGATAGAATCCAAATTGAGATTTCTACAACGCTTTAGTCCCAGATTTGCCCATCCATACCAACCAGGCAGCAACATGTCAAGATGGCATCTTTGCCATTCTCCCCAGCTATCAGTTCAAGAACAGCCCCTGCACAACATGCATCAGGTCTGATAGAGACGTCACCTGAGGAAGAGAATGAGAGAAATCTTTGGGGAGGAGACCATGTAACAGATCAGCCGAGTCCGTAAGATCTCTCTGTATTACACGTCCACCACTCACCATGGTCATCAGTTGTTGCTCCTTTCTCAAGCAGCATGGACAAAAGAAAAGACAATTAAGAACCGACCCTTCGGGAGGGACAACTCATTGGAGAAATCCAGACCTAGCACTTATCTGCTACTCTTTTACCCAAGTGCAAAAAAGCTGGTAGGGAGTCTTGTACACACCTACTAAAGTCTCTTCTCCAGATGGAAAAAATCGCCTCTCTAGTGCCACCTATAGGTAGCTGTGGCGTCAATATCCAACCTCCCAAAAGCCAATATACAACGCATCTCATACAGCCAAGGAGAAGCCAGCTCCACACTGGCGAGGATCAATCAACCCCAAAACAGTGCAGTCTACAGATTCCAAGACTGTTTAAAGGTTTGGACACTGACTTAGCCGATCAGGTATCCACCTACAGATGTCACTAGAGAGACAGTTTCTTCCTTGGGGAGAAGATCTAATTTGCATAAGTCTTTCCCAGGGAGCACCATTCTAAAAACTCCTTACTGACTTGACCTCCTCAAGCAAACACAAAGAAGCACAAGCATCTGATTTCTTACTAGCTTACAGCTACTTTTCAGGTCCCGTCCTTAACCAATCACATCAATAGCTACTATTAAAATATGAAGATCAGTGTGCCGAATGTCATTTGTAGGTGTGCAATAATACAAAAGGTTTATTTCAGCATTGATCCTGAACCTGCACTACATTACACCCTACAGAAAGATGGACTTTAATGTTCTGTTTAGGACTGCACAAGGATGCATAAGTATTACAGACATACATTATGTGCAATCAAGTCTTCTTACTTCTAGAGACCCGTAAAGAAAAAAAGCTTCCAGAATTCTCGTCTTCAACATGGTTCTGATTTTACAAAAAGGCGTGTTTATCATCTCTGTAAAGACTCAAATCTACCAAACACATCGGTCCTTTCCAATGAGATGAGTCTTCTACTGTCAGGTCAAATGAGGAACTGCAATACCAGACACAACCACTATCACAAGTATGGAGCTGTGTCTGGAAAACAATGAAGAGAACAGGGACCCTTCAGTTAGTCAGTCCAGCTGGCAGGTTGCTGGGAGCCACAAAACTCCACAAATCTGATCTTGATGGTTTTTCTTATGGGTAGGTCATCAACACTGTAAGCCTCAAAAACCTCCAAATCTTGGTTTGGTCATATTTGTGCACCAAGATTAAGCTTCATTAGGTCAAGAGTCTTATTCACATTTTTGCAAAATTGAAATATGGTGGCCAGGTTATTCACTTTCCGAAAAGCCTAAGCCTGATGGATTCTAATCTTCGAAGCACATTAGGTCCTTCATCATTGCTCCACCAGATGCTAGTCTTTGTAGGACTGCTCATTTGATGTAAACTAAAGAGTATTGTTGAGGCTGAACTGTTTGGGTTAGGCTGTATCCATGTTTTTCGTGACTCCCTACACCTACATCCAACTTTTGAGGAGAACACTGACGAACCTGAACAGTTCAGCATCTCCGCTCAACATTTTTAAAGAGCTTTAGCTTAACTTTTTCCAAAGTAAGTTGTACACTTGAGATGTTGGCAAATGCTCATAACTATTGCTCCAACTCCACCATAAACGTCCACTCTCCACACAGAAAACTTGACCAATCCTTTGCACCAAGCCTCTTCCATTTGGAGACAGATGATACCCCCTACCTGAAATATTTGGTCAATCCAATAGCAGCAGGTTTAGACAACTTTTAACTTAAGTGTATGGCCAACATAACTCTTAGTCCTCGCTATAATGTCTTAAAGTTTTTCAGGCAATGCAAAATACAAATAGAACAATACAAAAAGTTTTCCAGATACAAATTGCATCTTCCACCCACCTCTATTGCATCCTTAAATTCCTCATCAGGTTCTGCTTCTTCAGCTTCTTCCACACTCCCCGGAGAGAGATCCTGTCGCACAACAAACAATGTGACATCCTTAATATTTTTTACAAATTTAGGAGATTTTTTTTTCTTACAAACAATAAATGCCATATACAGTATCTAGAATGCTCATGTCGTAACAATGTCACCAACGGGTGGGATATATTAGTACTAGGCATAAGAAAAACAAGCTTTGTTAAGGTTTATACAAAGCCTATGGCTGTGTCCATGTTTTCCAGGCGATTCTCCGGCCGTAGCCACCTTCTTCACGGAGTGGGCAACGGGATTCAACAGACAATGGTTCGGCTTTGTACAAACCTTAACAAAGCCCGACTTGCTTGTCTTTAATTAGTACACATGTTGGAAATTGGAAAAATGGGTAAGGACCTGGGCTAAACTGTGATGGCCAAATAATTGGGTCAAAGCATCTCCACAAGGCTTGGTCTTGTGTGATGTTCCCGGAATCCAATCCACCAAGGAAGGAGAACAGGTGAACTGGCAACAGGGTCATGGGCACCCAAGGTTGACCAGATGCAATCATACACAATTTACAGAGTGCCCATACTGACCGCTATCGACTGCTTAAAGGTTTTACAATAAGTGTGTGGACATTGGTCTAATGTGTCAAGTTTTACATAACATGGATGGTCGGTTGCATATTTGTCACATGCCTGAGAACCAGGATGCACTATGGGAAGGAGACAAGTCAGTGAAGGCAACTAGATCTAGGCAGGATGTAGCTGTTATTATACCCTCTACCTAAACATTCCACAGAACAATCCCCTCTATATATATAATTTTTTGGTAAGCTCATTAAGTATCCCTTTGTCTTCCTACAGAAGTGAACACTAAACGCTTGGGACAAGATGACAGCTCCGGAGATGGGAGGGATATTATGCGCTTCAGGTGATCACTCTAATAAAGTCACAATGAAGCTCAAGCTCATCATTCATGGAGAAAAATACTGGAGCTTTGACATCATTATAAAGTCTAATCTTCATCTAATCTGTTCACATTTACCGCATCAGCAAAATGAAAACTTGGCTGCAAAGAACCAACTAGTTTTGTAAGAGAAGATTGCCGGACACGTAAAGGATGTTTAAACAGAAACTTGGACAATAAAGATGGAAACACTAGAGATGAGCGCAACTTCAGCATGCTCAAGTCCAATCGTTCGGCATTTGAATACTGGTGGCTGAAGTAGTTGGGTGCAGCCTTAGGGAGTCTGGGATAACATGGATACAGCCTATGGCCTTTGGTTGTATCCATGTTTTACCGGACTACCTAGGGCTGAATCAAACTTTTTCAGCCACCGGTAGTCTAGTGCCCAAAAGATGCCAAAATATGCTGAAAGCACCATTATCCATTTTATCTTACCCATTACGGACCTGACAAAGCGGCAACCAGACTGGGACATTCCTCAGTAAGAGAAATGGCATTGCTAAATGTTTGAAGGAAAGGCCAACAATGTGTCATAAAATCTGTGCTTCATCCCGAGGCATGATGGGACATGTCAAATACAAGAGGGGGGGGGGGGCGGGTTTGAAGTTTTAAGTAACATCTTTGCTACATAGCCTACTCATGTGTTATGCATAGTGACAGGTTCAATATTGGGCAACCCTGCTGTATCGGGAGCAGAGCGCAGTGTGGTTCCAGCATGGTTTTCCACATATCCAAGACTCATCAGAAGAAGAATGTCGCAGCAGGTTACTAACCATGTATTTAGTACTGCAAACTGAGAACATATGGTGTACAACAGTGTAAAACTCATTTATATCCCCCGCCGTGATCCTTCTCCCATCCTGCCCGAGCAGCCAGCAAACGCAAAGACTTCAGATTCCAGAAAGACAAATTACTCAAGTTTGCAGCATGTGGTGAGATAAGACTCGATGGGACCGATTTATACATATATAGGATGAACGGGCCAACCAAAAATACGAGCAAAGTGTATGTGTGAGATAATCTATTCATGTGTGTACAAGGTCTGTATTTGGGAGCTGTGCACTCGTCTCATGGGCCAACGTGTAGACATTTGTGTGTGAGAATAGGGTTCCCTATATCAGAGGTCGGGCTGGGGCCCATTGGTGTGTCAGACCAGTGTCCACTGGGAAATCACCTACTACCCTGGTGGGTCAGTCCAACCATGTCTACCCCCATTATACTCTATGGAGGACATAGAAAGAGTAGCGAGTATGAAGTAATGGACAATGACAGAACATGCGCATCCACTCCAAGACTTCTGTACAGGGGATAGGCAGTTGTACCCCCACCATGGGTTATACATGACATAGAAAAAGCATGCCATACACGATCACCAAGACAAGGGGTAACAGTAGGACGACTGGGGGTCCAAACACTGGAACTTCTCATTGGAATCTCGAAGATGGGGTCCTAAGTCAGTGTGGAGGCAGGCAAGCATGAGCACAAGAGACTGCTAAAGACACAGCCAAATACAGCTCCATTCATATGTCAGAAATGTCCCACCATTCTAAGGATTATGGAGAGTCCCCGTGGTCTGACCCCTCCCCATGATTATATACTGTACTTATCCCCTATACTTATCACCTCTCCTGACATGTCTGTTGTAGTAAAATGATTGAGCATTCTCCTGGTCAATAAGAGGAGTCTATACACAGTGTGCCAGTGTCACTGCGGGCTGAAAAGTCACCGTGTACAGAGAAGCATCTCATTGCTAATTTACTAATAAATTTCCAAAAGGAGGAAGAGGTCTAAGAACAAAAAAAAAATAAAAAAAAAATACAGACAAAGATATCGGACATGTTTTATAAGGGATTAAAGGGGTTATCCATGGTTTAAAAAAAAGAAGCTACTTTCTTCCAGAAACAGCGACACACTTGTCCTTAGGTTCTGTGTTACAACTCTGGTATTACAGCTCTACTCAATTCACTTCAATGGAGCTAAGCTACAATACCACGTACAAACTAAGGACATAGGTGGCGCTGTTTCTGGAGGAGAGGAGCCATGTTTTTTTTTTTTTTAATCCCCTTTAATGTAACTAATAAGTCTACAACAGGAATGGGGAACCTCAGGCCCTCCAGCTGTTGCGAAACTACAATGCCATCGCGCCTGAACAGCCAAAGCTTTAGCTTCGGCTGTCCAGGCATGATGGGAATTGTAGTTTTGCAACAGCTGGAGGGCCTGAGGTTCCTGGTCTCTGGTCTACAGAATAGCCGAGGATAGCTGGATGCGGGGGCTGTGACTAGTCATCACCCAGCTTTCCCACACACTGAAATGACTCCTGTAGCAGCTGGGCCCCGACCAGTGCAAGGGGTCACATAGAATGGTAACGAAACAGGAGAAATGAAGTTATGTCAGGGGGGAATAATTTTTCCGAAAACACATTTATCATAGAAAGAAACAAAGCTGAATTTCAGAAAGGTCGGGCACGGGGCCAAGCTGGGACAGAGCGCACACTCTCTGCTGCGGCCATGGCTGATTTAGGACGTTCCATCCAGTGTCGGAGCAGGAATACAACTCTGTGGGATCCCGGGATCGCTGGCCAAGAAGCCAGATGGGTAGTCAACTGATTCCTTGGGAGGACGAATGGGTTTCTAGCATCGTCCGGGGAGGACTGAAAGAATGTGCGGAATTGTGTAACCATTTATAAGACGAATATCCTAATGGCCATCAGATGAGGGAAATCATTTGTATGAGCAAGGGATGAATTATGGAGAACGGGAACGATCAAAGGGAGACTGAACTAATGTCCTGCTAACTGGCCTAATGAAAGACACATTGGCCTCCAGACACAAACACCACCAGAAAAGACATACAGAGAGTAAATATGTGATGGCTGATAACAGAGAAAAATAGCTTAGTGCCCCATTGTATAATGATACAGCTCCAGTGTGGGGGCAGATATGGCAAAACTGATAGAACCAATAGAACGGTTACTGTTGCCATTAGCAACCTATCATTTATAAAGGTTTTCTGGTGTTGTAGAGGTGTAATTATGGTGCACAAATAATTTCCCCATATGTCTTTATTAATATTTTTGCTTCCTTTACTTCTACAGCTTGCTGTTTGAGCTCTATTGTCTCTCTATTCTAATTCACAGGTATGATTCTCCACTGCTAACTGGCTTCTAACATCTGCTCTCCTCTCTCTCTCCAGCCTGTGTGAGCTGTCCTCCGAGGTCTCTCTGCCTCGTCTACTATTGGAGTTGGCTTGTAACCCCTTCCCTGCTGTTATTTTTTAACCCAAAAGCAGTAAGTCAGACCAATACGGCATCGTGCCGATAACGAGAAATTTTAAATCTTGCTCTAAAGATGCGTTTTCCTGACTATGTTCAGGCTACCGAAGGTACATGTTTTGTTGGACTCAACACTAAACTGACTACAACAAAATAAATGTGTCAGAGAGTGAAGTGTCCCGACAGTAGTCACTGACTACATTCGGGCAATTACAGTGAATGAACCAAGTGCTGAGCTCCATGATATATGTCAGCATGAACGTAGACCTATTACGTTCAGCAATGACCGTGTGAACCCAACCTTATGTTATTTTTCACAGCTAAATGGTACATTTTTAATAAAGACTATTTAGGAAGGTTGCGGATCCCCCCAACCATTACAACTGTATCACACACAGGGATTCTCAAGAAAGTCAATCATTAGTTACTTGGGCATTACTTACCTCTGAGTTGGTCAATACCGGGGTGGGTGTTCGATCCACAACCGTTATGTTCTCAACCTCTTGCGATGTTTGCGCTGGTTCTAATGAAGCCGTCTCGCTGCTGCCTCTCTGCTGTAAAGATGCTTTACATTCTGCAACAACTGGGTAGAGAGAAATAATAGGTATAAGAGATGGAAACACAGAACCGGATCTGGAAACAGGTCACATGCCAAAATGTCAATGTTACATCCAAGAAGGACAATGTGCACCCAGAAATGTTGTTATTATGGTAGACATACCACACTGGACTTATGCCAGGAGCTGGGGAGTTAAAGAGCCTACGACTTTGGCAACAACATTTTGATTCTACACCATGGATGATGTTGGTAACAAACCCTTATTTCCCTGCTCCAATGGTTCCTAGAGAGGTCTAACTAGGTTTTTCAAATGTCCAGAGCCTCACCAGTAGTTACAGTCAAAGCCAATATGAAAATTGTACTGGTAAACCAGAGACTTGTACAGGCAAGGAAAAAATTTTTTTTATATTAAGTGGCAAGAGTAAGGGGAGACACGGCTCCTCTGCTGCCACCAATGGCTGTGTCAGGAACTGCAGGACTGCTCGAGCCTTGGTCTCGACACATATTGCCAATGCAGCTGTATACAGATATTGAGCCTCCCCTGATGTCTATATAGCATTAGAAAAGACAATTACTAGAGATGAGCGAACCTGGAGAATGCTGGAGTCGATCTGAACCCGAACTTTCGGCATTTGATTAGCGGTGGCTGCTGAAGTTGGATAAAGCCCTAAGGCTATGTGGAAATCATGGATATAGTCATTGGCTGTATCCATGTTTTCCAGACAACCTTAGAGCTTTATCCAAGTTCAGCAGCCCCCGCTAATCAAATGCCGAAAGTTCGGGTTCGGATGGAGTTGAGCATACTTGAGGTTCGCTCATCTCTAGTAATTGTCTATTCTAATGCTATATAGACATCAGGGAAGGCTCATCTCTAACAACTACCCTTGGGGAAGCTGTCTGTGTCAGTAGTGCTGCAGGCGATGCACCCTGTAGCCGAGCAAGGAATGTTTGACAGTTTGCACTGTTAAGGTCCTATTAGACGGTTGAATGGTGGCCCGGTCATCTGGATCGGCGCTCGTTTACTGAGCCTATTACATCGTTTAGCAAGGGCTGCATGGACATCATTAGCAAGGTCAGTGCAGCCCTTACCCTAAACCAGGGGTGGGGAACCTTTTCCATGTCGAGGGCCAGTCGGGCCTTAATAAAATCATTCGAGGGCCGCACTCAATGTTATACCGTGCGCGGCAGTTAGTAGCGGGGGTTTGCAGCACCCGAACAAGGCAAAGTATTGTTCCCCTAATGCCCCTGCTATTGTAGTTAACCCTCTGTGATGCCCCTTGTACCTGATTTGAATCCTTAGTGATGCCCCTGGTAGCCTAGTTAACCCCCCAGCCATGTCCCTGGTGGCCTAGTTAACTCCTCAGTCATGTCCCTGGTGGCCTAGTTAACCCCCCAGTCATGTCCCTGGTGGCCTAGTTAACCCCCCAGTCATGTCCCTGGTAGCCTAGTTAACTCCTCAGTCATGTCCCTGGTGGCCTAGTTAACTCCTCAGTCATGTCCCTGGTGGCCTAGTTAACCCCTCAGTCATGTCCCTGGTGGCCTAGTTAACTCCTCAGTCATGTCCCTGGTGGCCTAGTTAACTCCTCAGTCATGTCCCTGGTGGCCTAGTTAACCCCCCAGTCATGTCCCTGGTGGCCTAGTTAACCCCCCCAGTCATGTCCCTGGTAGCCTAGTTAACCCCCCAGTCATGTCCCTGGTGGCCTAGTTAACCCCCCAGTCATGTCCCTGGTGGCCTAGTTAACCCCCCAGTCATGTCCCTGGTGGCCTAGTTAACCCCCCAGTCATGTCCCTTGTGGCCTAGTTAACCCCCCAGTCATGTCCCTGGTGGCCTAGTTAACCCCCCAGTCATGTCCCTTGTGGCCTAGTTAACCCCCCAGTCATGTCCCTGGTAGCCTAGTTAACCCCCAGTGTCTGCCCCAAATGAAAAAAAATAAACATCCCACTCACCTTTCCTCCGCTCCCACGCTGTCCAGGTCCTCTTCTCCCTCCTCTCTTCTGTGCCGGTCTTCTCCTGCAGGCGGCGCGCGATGAAATGACGTCATCGCGCGCGGCCCGCAGGAGTCAGAAGACGTGCGCCGCGCTGGTGAGGCAGGAGCCGGCATACAACACATCTTCCTGTGTCTGTGCCAGCTCCTGCCTCACCAGCGCGGCGCACGTCACAGGAGGGCAGGAGTCAGAAGATGTGCACCGCTCTGAGGGGAAGGAGCCGGCACTCACAGCATCCTCCTGGCAGCTGTCACAGACACAGGAGGATGCCGTGTGTGTCGGCTCCTTCTCCTCCAGAGCGGCGCATGTCACAGGGGAGCCGCGGGCCACATCCGGAGGTGTCAGGGGCCGGATGCGGCCCGCGGGCCGGAGGTTCCCCACCCCTGCCCTAAACTGTTATACATTGCCCATGCTCCTGGTCTTCTACTGCCCTCTGCTTACTTCCTGTCACCGCGGTTGCAGCTTCAGTGCAGTGTCTGAGCTGAAAGGCCGCTCAGCCAATCACTGGCCAGCACAGTCAGGGCGCCGTGTGAAAGCAGAGAGCAACCTATGAACCGTTGTTAGCCGTCGGCCGCGAGTTGCTATTACACGTACCGATCTGCAGTTGGCGGATTGTGTGAGTTTGTGTGTTTTGAATGGACAGTGGTGTCAAGGCCGCTGCCAGACTCCTGTGGTGGTGGTTTATCTCCAAAAGAACAAAAAAAATCAGGCAAGATCATTTCTAGTCTCTCTCTCCTGTGACAGCACTTGTCGGCAGGGAGTTGGAAATGACCCAACTCACATTACACCATCGGCTGGTCCTGCAGGTTTGGCTGACACCTATGTGTAATGTACAAGGGCAGCTTTAGGCTCACAGGATTAGTTTTGGTGACTGGCCCCATTTTAAAGGGCTTGTTTACTAGATTTTTTTTTCTTTCAAACCAATTGGTGCAAGAGATTTGTAATTTACTTCTATTAAAAAATGTTACATCTTCCAGTACTTCTCAGCTGCTGTATGTCCTGCAGGAAGTGGCGTTTCTTCTCTAGTCTTACACAGTGCTCTCTGCTGCCACCTCTGTCCATGTCAGGAACTGTCCAGAGCAGGACCAAATGCCCATAGAAAACCTCTCCTGCTCTCCAGAATGGAAAGAATACCATCCACTGCAGGACATACAGCAGCCAGAAGTACTGGAAGACTTGAGATGTTTTAATAGAAGTAAATTACAAACCTCTGGCACAGATTGATTTAAAAGAATTTTTTTTGGCAAACAACCCCTTTAAGTAAAATAACTGCACCCACTATTACACCCCCCGCAGCTATCGAGTTTCATGGCCATCAAAATCTTTTTTGTAGAACTCTTTAGATAAAACCCCATTTTAAAAGGCACCTTTTTATTATTTTGTACTGTACAACTGATCTATATCCAAAGCGCAGCTCTGCCAAGAGCCATTAAAGATCCTGGCAGGCGATACTCTAGAACATTCCGCAGGATCCTTATCTCTCGCCTACATTTGTATAAACCCCAAAGATGACTCAAAATTTAAAAGGAGAAAATTCTTTCTATTTGACCTTATTACATTGGTATGACAGACTCCCAGCTGAATGCCCACCGTGTGCGGGTTCATTGCTCCTCGCAGGGAATCACAAAGGTCGAGGCCTAATATAAAGGTGTGTCTACAATGACTGAGGAGCAGCTGCAGGACAATGAGGACCCCCACCTTCCTCCAAGACCTCAAAACTTTGCTTCTCGTCTTACATCAAAAGGCTGCTGGAAGGGGCAGATAGACATGAGAACCTTTCGGATAAAAGACGGTCAAAACCTGCTATAAAAAGACTTAACTATGCAGTATCCTGCCGGGTTATGCCAGGTGGAAAGTTTCTGGGAAAAACACTGTATGTCGCCTAATTCTGCCACTATTAGAAAGCTGACCATATATATAAAATTAGTGCTTGTGGTGTCCCACCACGGGTGTTCCTTGTCTGGTACCTGTCGCAAAAGCCTTGTACTCAAAGTAAGGTGGTGATGAAGGTGCATTCTTTAGTTTCACCACTAGATGCCAGTGTTATGTCTAAACTCGTATATATGTATTGCACCGCTGTAGTCACTAAAGGGATACTATTTCTTTGTATTATGTGATTCTATGGACCAGAGGAGATACTTTTCTTTCTCCTCTCTCTATCCCTATGCTTCTTTCTATGCACACTCTCTTCTCCACCACTTACAGGGACTCTTACATACCCTGTAGGAAGTAGTCACTTGGGGAGAGGAAGTGTAGCGTCAGTTTCCCTCTGATTCTCTGAGGAGTAGGACACACACAGAAAAAGCATCCCTGCTGAACTTAGCCAGGGCCTGGCTCTATACAGATTTGTAAATTACTTCTATTTAAAAATCTCAAGTCTTCCAGTACTTATCAGCTGCTGTATGTCCTGCAGGAAGTGGTGTATGCTCTTCAGTCTGACACAATGCTCTCTACTGACACCTCTGTCCATGTCAGGAACTGTCCAGAGCAATAGCAAATCCCGATAGAAAACCTCTCCTGCTCTGCACAGTTCCTGACATGAACAGAGGTGGCAGCATAGAGCACTGTGTCAGACTGGAAAGAACACACCACTTCCTGCAAGACATACAGCAGCTGATAAGTACTTGGGATTTTTAAATTTACAAATCTATATAACTTTCTGACACCAGTTGATTTGAAAATTATTTTCCTCCTCTGGGATACCCCTTTAAGCTGTCGCGCCAGAAAACTCTGGCAGCGGCTCACCCCCTCTTCTCATACGAGTCTGCGGCACTGCAAACTGCCTATCCATGCCAATAAATGCAAGAGGAAGTATCAGATTTTAATCACAAAAATACTTATATCTGCACATAAACATACCATAATAATAGTGACACACTAGCGCTGTAATGCATGCCTACATTTATACCACAATATAGATACAGTGGTGTCTTGGATTACGAGCACCGCCCTTGTAATCCAAATCCACTCTTAAACCAAAGCAAATTTTCCCATAAAAAAAAAAATCATAGAAATGCAGACAATTGGTTCCACACCCCAAAAATAATGATTTATTATTCTGAATAACATGTAAAACAAATGAAACAGCAGAATCTGTGATATTATAAGTTACTGTACAGTAATGGAGAGGATGGGAAACACAAGGGCTGACAGAGACTGCAGGGAGCATGAAGGAATGAGCAGGACAGATGTGGGCACATACATGCAGCGCTCTCTGTCCGGGGAGAGAAGGGTTACGGCTATGGAGATATTACCTCCACAGTCCTGTCCCCTGATGTGAGTCCCAGCCTGAAGTGGATCTGCTATGATTTGGAAGGTGAGGGAGACTTCCATGGTCAGAGTACAGGGCTGTAGACCCCGCTATGCAGACCATGCCCCTCCCCCACTCCCCCTCCCACCCAGTACCGGGAGCTCTTAAACCAAGTCACAATTTTGAAAAACTGTGAGCTCTTAAACCAAAACGCTCTGTAACCAAACCAAAACCGTGTTACTCTTAAACCAAGGTACCACTGTATGTTGGAGATATACGTGTATGTGCCTAAGGTCTCCTATTGCAGACAGCAGTGGGGGAGGGCTCCTGCTATAGCCAGTTGCCTTTCAGACAATTGCAGGTTTGGAGGAGGATGACTGGAAATGCATGGTGTGTTGAATAACAATTCAACTCCATTCACTTCAATGAAACTGGGCAGCAAAAACTACACACAAAGAGTAGTGCTGTATCTGGAAGAAAGTGGCCATGTTTTCTTTGGCCTGGATAACACCTTTAAAGTGTCACTGTCATTTAAATGTTTTTTGCAGAAATCAATAGAAATCAATTTTAAGAAACTAGGTTTATTAGCTGAAACTGCTGGCAACTAATCTCCCTCCTCCCCTCTCCATAGATTACACAGGGCTCGACTAATGTAAAGGGGTCGAGATTTCCTGATAATGAGCAGTGGATGAGAGAGAGGAGGGGGAGGGGGGGGGTCTTTTTGAATGCAGATAGTAGCATATTTGCCTAATAAACCCAATTACAAAGTTTCTTAAAATCGCCTGTACTATTGATTTCTGCAAAAAAATAAAAATACGACAGTGACACTAAAGTCACCCCCTTTTTGCATTTTGACTGCTCTCCACAGGTGTAAAGGGTAAATGTTGCAGCTTTCATTACTTATTTTATATCACACCTCATGGTGCTTGTTCTGGTAAAAAGTCATTTTTATCACCTGTGGATTGGTATATGTGGGCGGGGCCTCGCGGCTTTTGTGCCACATCGATCCACCCCTAGCGTCACTTAGCCCCACCCCTTCCATGACGTCATCACCGCATAGATGTGGGACAATCTAGGGGGTGGGGCCTAGAGCTTTAGGCTGGCCCTTCCAATGGCTGCTGAGGGGACGGGGCCTATGTGGCAATGACGTCACAGATGGGGTGGGGCTAAGTGGTGTTAGGGGTGGAGCGATAAGGCACAAAGGCTGCGAGGCCCCGCCCACATATACCAATCCACAGGTGATAAAAACGACTTTTTACCAGAACAAGCACCATGAGGTGTGATATAAAATAAGTAATGAAAGCTGTACCATTTACCCTTTACACCTGTGGAGAGCAGTCAAAATGCAAAAAGGGGGTGACGTGTCACTTTACGGAATTCGTGTAAAATTTCTTAATCATTAGTTGATGCATAGATTTTTTTTTTCTTTCATTGTTTTTGTGAATTTTCTGCTATCCCTCTATATTCCCGCTGATATCGCTGCCTCTTCACTTTGGGCCAATTCGATATTAGCCACAAACGACGAAATGCAGCCGCCTCTATGTGAGCAGATGCGGAGAGAGAGCGAGCCCTTCTGTAGACGGCAGCCATGTGAGCCGCAGCCACCAGACATCTGCTGCCCCCATGGACTCTGATCAGGAAATTCTGTAAGACACATAAATATTGGCAGTGAACGTAATTGCCCGTGTTCCCGTCTGTCCTTAACCGTCTCGCCCACATTAAAGTGACATTTGGACAAATTGCACGAGGTCCCATCAAGCGCTGACACTCCAGCCAGATGGAAGCGTGAGATCCCTGGCACACAGGAACACCACCAACACCTCCATCCAGGCCGGGAGCAGCTCCAGCGTCCAGGCGGGGTGCACACACATTTATAACACACATTCTTCTATACGCCCCCCGAGAGCAATGCCTCAAGCCCAGGGACACCAGGGTGCCGGATTAAAATGGATGAAATCTGCGCTCCAGCAATCCAAATGCAAACATCTGTCTCCTCTTCATGTCTGGAAACAGTGAAGCGAGGGATTTATAGAGCGATGTTCACACCATGTTTGTCATGTACTCTGGAAAGGCCCCATTCACCTGATGGAGGTCAAAAGTGTGTCCTACTGGCCTCTGTCTGCCCTGTATACATCACTATACACATAGCATCGCTGAACTATAACAACAAAACCCTGTACACCCTGCAGTACGGTATTATATCCCCCCCATCTATTATCCCATTAGTTCTCCGTAATGTAATATGGACACATTTCTGCCTCTGTATTACATCTGCAAGATCTGGCATCACAATCTATTAGGCTGGGTTCACACTAGGTTTATGCAAAAAACGGATGAAAAAAACTGATGCATTTGTGGGCATTCGTTAAGATCCATATTTCCATTGACTTTAATTTTCGACCAGGTTTTTGTGTACGCTATAATGGAAGTCAATGGAAAAATGGATCGTAACGGAGACACAAATACATCAGTTTTTTAATAATTTTTTTTTTTTTTTTTTTTGTGCATAAAAAGGATGAAAAAAATCAATTGTGAAAACACAGTGTGAACCCAGCCTTATTTCTGTAGTGGGACATCAATGTGTTTGTTATCCAGGCACTGTGACATCATCAAGTTTGTTATCCAGGCACTGAGACATCATCATGTTTGTTATCCAGGCACTGTGACATCATCATGTTCGTTATCCAGGCACTGTGACATCATCATGTTCGTTATCCAGGCACTGTGACATCATCATGTTTGTTATCCAGGCACTGTGACATCATCATGTTTGTTATCCAGGCACTGTGACATCATCATGTTTGTTATCCAGGCACTGTGACATCATCATGTTTGTTATCCAGGCACTGTGACATCATCATGTTCGTTTTCCAGGCACTGTGACATCATCATGTTTGTTATCAAGGCACTGTGACATCATCATGTTTGTTATCAAGGCACTGTGACATCATCATGTTTGTTATCAAGGCACTGTGACATCATCATGTTTGTTATCAAGGCACTGTGACATCATCATGTTCGTTATCAAGGCACTGTGACATCATCATGTTCGTTATCCAGGCACTGTGACATCATCATGTTTGTTATCAAGGCACTGTGACATCATCATGTTTGTTATCAAGGCACTGTGACATCATCATGTTCGTTATCAAGGCACTGTGACATCATCATGTTCGTTATCCAGGCACTGTGACATCATCATGTTTGTTATCCAGGCACTGTGACATCATCATGTTTGTTATCCAGGCCCTGTGACATCATCATGTTTGTTATCCAGGCCCTGTGACATCATCATGTTCGTTATCCAGGCACTGTGACATCATCATGTTTGTTATCAAGGCACTGTGACACCATTGGTTTTACTATTCCCGCATTGTGACTGTTTATTGCAGTGTTCTGGAACCCATCTGCCACTGCTGGCTTCTTATTTATGTCAGTCAGCACTGAGGTATATGCTGCTTGGTTCTCCTACACTTCTTTATGTGTGATGTAGTTCCGCTTTTTGTCCACAAGCTATTTTCCTTAACAACCAGCACACTAAAGGACTCAGGGGTTAATTGTGATATATATTTTGTTGCACTGTAAGTGCCAGAGAATAAGAGTCAGCAACCTCTCACTCTCCTAACCGATCATAGGTGTGTTCCAGAAGGTCCCAACCTATCAGGTTCCAAGTTACATCAAGCTGTTCTTCACCAATAAGAAACTAGCACGGTTTGTAGCTACAAAAGCTGGTGGAGTCAAGTTAGGTTAGTCTAGTTCAGAGTTGTTCATGATTGTGATACCAGTAGCACTACTACCACAGGGAGTTCTTCTCAGGGCCTGGCCCTGCGGCCAGGTGCCTGTGTTCTTGAAAGACTGTATCCGGATTCTCAAAGTTCCTGAAAACTTTATGGCCTGCTAAACCCCAAGAGGGGCAACTACCACTAAAAAGGGGAGTCGACCTGTCAAGCCAGACTGTTCTGTTCTACTTTCCTTAAAGAGTCCTTTCAGCTCACCAAGGACTGGGAACAACGGACCCCTTTGATGGAGCTGGGGAGGTAGGTGCATGTTGTTAAGTTCAGCCACCCCTCCCAGGCTCTTTTGAAAGAAATGCCAAACGCCAGACTTCTCCTTTAATTGCAAACCACACCTGACCTGGAATCAAGCGTGGTGTTGTCTCTGGAAGAAAGTGGCCATGTTTTTCTAACACTGGATAAACCCTTTAAAGTGACTCTGTACCCACAATCTGCCCCCCCGCAACCACTTGTACCTTTGGAAAGCTGCTTTTAATCCAAGATCTGTACTGGGGTTCGTTCGGCATGTGATGCAGTTATTGTCCTAAAAAACAACTGCCCAAGGGCCATGGCCTAGAGTATCTGTGCCCTAACTTTGCACCACCCCTCCATCCCTAGCCTTCCCCCGTCTTCATCATTAGGAATGCCACTGGCAGGATTTTTCCTATTCCTCTGCAGTGAACACTGCACAGGTGCCTTAACGATCGAGCCCATGTGCTTACACAGCTGATGAATAGGAGAATACCTGCCTGGAGTATTCCTAATGATGAGGAGGGCGGGGAGGAGGGACAGAGAGGTTGTGCCAGCCTAATGCACAGACACTCTAGGCCACGGCAGTTTGGCACAGGGCTGCAAGTTTAAAAGTTTATTTTTTTAGGACAATAACTGCATCACCTGCCATAATGTTATTTTGCCACATTGCAACATCACTGTATTATCCCTGTACCGCGACATCACTGTGTGTATTATCCCTGTACGGCGACGTCACTGTATTATCCCTGTACGGCGACGTCACTGTGTGTATTATCTCTGTACGGAGACGTCACTGTGTGTATTATCCCTGTATGATGACGTCGCTGTGTGTATTATCCATGTACGGCGACGTCACTGTGTGCATTATCCCTGTACCGTGACGTCACTGTGTGCATTATCCCTGTACCGTGACGTCACTGTGTGCATTATCCCTGTACCGTGACGTCACTGTGTGCATTATCCCTGTACCGTGACGTCACTGTGTGCATTATCCCTGTACCGTGACGTCACTGTGTGTATTATCCCTGTACCGTGACGTCCCGTGACGTCACTGTGTGTATTATCCCTGTACGGCGACGTCACTGTGTGTATTATCCCTGTACGGCGACGTCAATGTGTGTATTATCTCTGTACGGCGACGTCACTGTGTGTATTATCCCTGTACGACGACGTCACTGTGTGTATTATCCCTGTACGGCGACGTCACTGTGTGTATTATCCATGTACGGCGACGTCACTGTGTGCATTATCCCTGTACCGTGACGTCACTGTGTGCATTATCCCTGTACCGTGACGTCACTGTGTGCATTATCCCTGTACCGTGACGTCACTGTGTGTATTATCCCTGCACCGTGACGTCACTGTGTGTATTATCCCTGCACCGTGACGTCACTGTGTGTATTATCTCTGTACTGTGACGTCACTGTGTGTATTATCCATGTACTGTGACATCACTGTGTGTATTATCCATGTACTGTGACATCACTGTGTGTATTATCCATGTACTGTGACATCACTGTGTGTATTATCCATGTACTGTGACATCACTGTGTGTATTATCCATGTACTGTGACATCACTGTGTGTATTATCCATGTACTGTGACATCACTGTGTGTATTATCTCTGTACTGTGCTCTGAATACCTATCATACAAAAAGAAAAGTTGCATTTAATAAAATATAGCCTTTAAGCTTTGTTCTTTTAAAGGGAACCTGTCACAAATGTTTAACCCACCACTATACTGTTATACTGGACCATAATAATATTCTAATGCTGCTGTCATATAATCTGCCCAAACTAAACTTATATGTAAATAACCGGTAACATGTCACCTGTAGTCCGCTCCCTAGACACCACTGACATCCCATAGGCTGTGCTACAGCTGACTTATCATGACGTATCACAACCTCTGGGATGTCAATCAAGCAGCAGGGGGGGTCTTTAGGGACCGGATTACATGACCCTCCAGCATCATGTGACCCTGCAGCGGTCATTTATATACAACGCTCGCAATAAGGCAGACTTTAAATCATCCTCTTTAGAATAATATTACCATCCAGTATAACAGCATGGCGGCACTGGTGACAGGTCCCCTTTAAGCCGCAGTCACACACTAGAGCTTCGCTCTGCGACCTTTTCTTCTCTTTTATATTTCAAGAGCAATCAGTGACTTGCTGCTTTGACACGGGAGATACAAAGGGTCGCTCCCTGTATGCGTTCACAGCTCGCACGCAAACCCAGGCTGGATGCCCCGCTCGCTTACCTTGTGGCAGTCTTGATCACGGTTAACTGGAATATTTGCAAAAAGTAAAAAAAATTTGCAAGGAAAAAAAAAAAATCTCTGTTTAGAGTGAAGATCCTGCCATCTAGTGGCAACTTTTTATTATTACAAGTTTGTTTCTATTGTAAACTTTAACCCAATGCCAGAGCCAAGAGTCAGGGCATCGCCATACAAATCAGGTTCTCTGATGTTCAGAGACAAGACACTGGTTCACAGTCTCCGCTGATCAGCCTCTGTGGGAGAACCTGACATGCATGCACTACATTGAGAATACATGGATTTCAATGGACAATATATAATACTTTGTATATGTCGGGGTGGTGCTGCTTATAGGGTCCCCTACCAAAACAGCTGATTACCCAATAACCTGTAGTTAACTTATTTCCAAGGTAGCCTCGTAACGAAAATAGTACTATAAAAATAGATGGACACTTAAAGGGATACTCCAGCGAAAATCTTTTTCTTTCAAATCAACTGGTTTCAGAAAGTTATATAGATTTGTAACTTACTTCTATTTAAAAATCCCAAGTCTTCCCATACTTATCACCGGCTTTATGTTCTGCAGGAAGTGGTGTATTCTTTCCAGTCTGACACAGTGCTCTCTGCTGCCACCTCTGTCCATGTCAGGAACTGTCCAGAGCAGGAGCAAATCCCCCTAGAAAACCTCACCTGCTCTGGGCAGTTCCTGTCATGGACAGAGGTGGCAGCAGAGAGCACCATGTCAAACTGGAAAAACTACACCACTTCCTGCAGGACATACAGCAGCTGATACTGGAAGGCTTGAGATTTTTAAATAGAAGTAAATTACCAGTTGATTTGAAAAAAAAAAAAAATCACTGGACTACCCCTTTAAGACCAAAGGAGAGATGGCAGCACAAAGACAGTCGAATGCTGTACTCGACTAATACAGTGTTTCCCACTACCCCCCCCCCCCCCCCCCCCTCCAAAAAAAAAAGCCGGAACATCTTATTTTATTTTCGGGGGAATTCTTATTCAACACCCCACCCGGAAATAAGACGACCTACTTGGAACACTAACTGAAAGAGCGGGTCCTGCAGTTGGTCAGTGGCGTGACATGTGTAGAACACAGGGGCCATGGACCAGGCTGCCTGCGATGCCTGCGTCGGAGGTCCGCAAGGGGATTAGGCGAGTCCGGGGGGGTGGTGGGTGGCCTTACTTTCAGGGGGTGTCCTCGTTTAGAGTAGGGGATGCCTTACTTTAGACTTAGAGGGAAGAGTAGCTGGGGTGTTATTTTCGGGGAAACGTGGTGACACCAGCTCCCATAGAAAAAAATGGAGCAGCAGCATGCATGCGCATTCAGCTTCCCTACACTAACAAGAACTAGAAGAAAAGAAGAGACAGGGCGCAATCTGGTATAGTAAATCTTAGTCATTTAATGAAATGAGAAACAGAAATGAGTGGTTTCTCTCACCTCGAGGAGTTGTGCAGATATATAGGAGCATATATACACCTCCTCGACAACAGCTTGCTCCAGGGAACTCTCGGAGAGGGAATAACAAGCTGAGATGGGAATACTCACTAAAGTCTGAGCTCAGGCTGTTATCATGGTGGCTCAGGCTGTTTGATAGACTTGAAGGGGGAGATTTATCAAACATGGAGTCTGTGAGGAATGAAAGGTGGAATCTGATTGGTTGCTAGGGGCGACTGAGCCAGTTTCACTTTACACCATGTTTGATAACTCTCCCCCTTGGTGTCTCTTTAGACCTCCCCCCACCCAGTGGTCGACTTAAATTGTGCAAGAATTTAGCGGAAAAGTTTTGTTGCCATTTTGGCATACAATAATATACCAATAGGCACCAGAAAGCAGACGTCCCCCTAAGGGTTAAAAGAATCACTGCTCATCTAGCATATCTATTATGACACCGCCATTCATTTTGCCGTAAACCGATGGCTACAAGATAATTAAAAGTTAGTGGAAACATGTGGCGCTAATGATATAAGTAAGAGAAATGTAATGAACACGGCGAGGATGAGATGAAATATAACAGAGACGATTACTTAATATTGATTGAGGAGTTATACATCCAGATACTGAGAAAAAGACTCCATCCATCATACTTATAGCTTTCACAATGGATAATACAATACGGAACGATTATATGTCTGAGCAGGGATCTATAAAACTGGATGTGAAATCTGCGACCTATGCTGACCTCTAGTGTTCAGTGCTAGGATTACATGTTACTGCTTATATAGGAGACTTGAATGTTTTGTGGTTAACCAAACTTATCCAGACCCCCCATTGCCAGGCCTTAGACCAGATCACCTTATCTGCACTTCATTTCCTACTGGCTTAATGGTCCTTTTACACGGAACGATTTATCGTTAGAATTTGCACGATAACGATCGAATTCGAACGATAATCGTACGTGTAAACGCAGCGAACGATCAAACGACGAGCGAGAAATCGTTCATTTTGATCTTTCAACATGTTCTCAAATTATCGTTGGTCGGTCGCAAAAAATTTGCAGATCGTTCCGTGTAAACAGTCCTTCAACTATTTCACCTATGTGTGAGATTAAAGGCTTAAACGATCGCAAAATGATCGTTCTCGATTTTTTCGTACGATGTATTGTTCCGTCTAAACGCTGATCGTTATAAAAAAACATCGTTCATTCAAAATCGTTAATCGGGCCAATTATCGCTCCGTGTAAAAGTACCATTAGAGTCTCCCTGTGTACAGACACCAGACCAGACTTCTCTATACAGGTCCGGAGTCCAGATGAGACTCCTACTTATACAGACTCTTTATGCAGATCCCCCATTTATAAAGGACAAACACAAGGATACCCTGATGTATAGAGACCAAAGGACAGACCCCTCACCCTATTTATACAGACACCAGATCAGACCTTCTCTACTTATATTAACCTAAGACCACATTCCCCCCCCCCCCAATAATACAGACCTAAGGCCAAACCCCATCTATTTATATTACCAGACCAATCTTTATACATATCCCAGGACGCCCATTTATACAGACCCAAGAACAAATCCCCCCTTCTACCAGTACAAACCCCCAACTATACTTTACCCCTCCCATTGAAGTCAATTGGCTTTGTACATCGAGATCCTGGTAGGTGAACATACTTTTACATGGTTCAAACGAACCCAAAGACAACGTTATAGGGTCTCGGGCACTCTTCTGTATTTTCAATCTGCAATGGCGGACACTATGCATACTGATGTCTATGCGGCTATGTATGTTTTTTATGAATCTGTGCAGAAATGGCGACTGTTTATATTCTGTTCCTGGCTTTGGCTTCAAAACTCTGTCAGATATCTGTGTGTGTAAAAAGACTCTAAGGGCCCTATTCCACGGGATGATTATCGTTCGGATGATAAACGATCTCAAACGACCGCTATTCCGAGCAACCTGAAATCCTTCACACAATTACACGGAACGATAATCGTTATTTATGATCGTTCTTGCGTTCGTCTTGTCATCCCTATTGCGTTCGTCGCTACTGTGAATGACCAAATGAGGTCTTATTACATGCGAACGAGCATTGATAAAATTAAGTCCAGGTCTTATTAAGCGATCAACGATTTCTCGTTCGTCATTTAATCGTTAACTGCTATTCAACCGAACGATTATTGCTTAGTGCCGAACGATTTAATGATTATCCGAACGATAATCGTCCCGTGGGATAGGGCCTTAAGGGTCCTATTACATGGGCAGATGGCAGCCTGATCAATGATGTAAACGAGCGCTGATCTGCCAGATTGGTTCTCATTTACTGAGCCTATTGCACAGCTTCATGATAGTTTAACAAGGGCTGCACAGACATCGTTAGCGATGTCCATGCCGTTCTTGCCCTAAAGTGTTGTACATTACTTCTCTCCCCGTCTTCTCCTGCCCTTTGCTTGCTTCCTTTGCATGGCTGCAGCTTCAGAGCAACCTGTCTGAGCTGACAGGCTGCTCAGCCAATCACTGGCCAGGACCGCCCAGGTTTTGACATTGACGCCGGGCACAGCGCTGTTAGGTACCAGGCAACTCACTCTACCACAAGGAGATGATTGGTTCCCTTTAAACCCCTCCCCCGCAAGACATGATGCATTCTATGACTTATCACACAGGGATTATTATTGTGTAAATTCCAGGATGCCCGTGTAGGCCCCCTTCAGGGTGTGTTCACACATTCAAAAAAGCCAGGGATGGATTTAAAAAAAAAAAGGAAAAATTTACTTCTTCCTTTACACATATCCTTCTTTTATGATCTGTTCCTGGGAGATTTATCAAACATGGTGTAAAGTGAAACTGGCTCAGTTGCCCCTAGCAACCAATCAGATTCCACCTTTCATTCCTCACAGACTCTTTGGAAAATGAAAGGTGGAATCTGATTGGTTGCTAGGGGCAGCTGAGCCAGTTTCACTTTACACCATGTTTGATAAATCTCCCCCAATGACTACAGATAAAAACCTGACCAAGTGAACACGCCCTCACACACACATGCTCATTAAAAATATACTAAGAAATTGTCTAAATTTTACATGGAAATTGGCACCAAAAGCAATGTGGTTATATGCCGTGTCAACATCTGAGATATCAGCAAGCAGAAGGCACACAGAAGCGAATAAGACAGCCGGACCAGACTACAGAGTCTGTTTGTAGTCTGTTACCATGGAGACACATGGGTAGCACAGCAGCTGAAGACAAAACATCAACAGATTTTTGCCTTAAAACTTTTTGGCAAAGATGCTTTATTCTTCATTTCAGATACACTGGGAGAATAAAAAAAATGGTTGACAAGCAGGATGTATCCTTTAAAAAGGTGAGAAGCCATATTGCTTTAAAGCAATGAACAGATGCTTACCTCTGTAGAAGTCGGAGTTTCTCAAGAATACGGCACTGTTCACAATCGCCAAAACCCAACACAAGGGCAGGAGATAGAGAATGCAAACCGAGCCCAGTAATAATCCATAAAACCTGAGAAAATACAGGAAACAATGTCACAATGGCTACACCAAAGGCCAGGAACAAGCAGTTATATAGGATTAAAAAAAAAGTGCAGCGCCACACCTGTCCAAATGTCATGTGTGGTACTACAGCTCTATGCCACTGGCTTGTCACAAGTTGTGATTAGACAGGGTCTGGGTTTTCAGGCTCCCACCAAATAAAGATAGAGACGGGAGAAGCACTTGGCTAGACGCTTCACCCCCCGGCTTGTTGTGATCTTCATCTTACTGCAGAGGGTCTCCATTGTAAGTCTATGGAGACCATCTCCTCTAATGAAACGGAGATTGCAACGAGCCAGAGAGTGAAGCACCTAGCCATGTGCTTCTTTCGGCTCTTTATAACGGTTGATTAAAAACAGTGAGTGCCTGCGGATTGCCGGGTACTGCAGAACTACAATCTCCAACGTGTCAGGCCACACTAGTAGTTGTAGTTTTGCATTGGTAACAGAGGAACAGGTTAAAGGAAGCTATACTTGCTGAGCTACTTACTGAATTGAGGCGGAAGGATTCTGCCAGTACACGACCTGATAGACTTTCTCACAAGTGCCACAGATCAGATTGAGGATGCCCTCCAAGTGAATTAGGCTGCAATAGACATGACAGCATTTAGCGAATGCTACAGACAGATCAAACAGAAATAATTGAAGGGGTAGTCAGTCATAAATCTTTTTCCTTTAAATCAAATAGTTTCAGAAAGTTATGGAGGTTAGCCATTCACTTCTATTTAAAAATCTCCAGTCTTCCAGTACTTATCAGCTGCTGTATGCCCAACAGGAAGTGGTGTATTCTTTCCAGTCTGACACTGTGCTCTCTGCTGCCACCTCTGTCCATGTCAGGAACTATCCAGGAGAGGTTTTCTATGGGAATGTGCTACTACTCTGGACAGTTCCTGACAGGGACAGAGGTGGCAGCAGAGAGCACTGTGTCAGACTGGAAAGAATACTCCACTTCCTCCAGGACATACAGAAGCTGATATGTATGGGAAGACTGGATTTTTTAAAATAGAAGTAAACTACAAATCTATATAACTTTCTAAAACCAGTTGATTTGAAATAAAAAGGTTTTTTTTGCCGGAGTACCCCTTTAACCCTCTTAAAGGTGAACTCTGCAAGATGGGATACAGTTACTAAAGAAAACAAGAAAGGAGAACAAGTGGTTGTTTCCACCAGTAATGTCTGTTGCCAGAACGAGAAGATCCATTACTAAGATACAATACAATGGATCACTCACTGGTCACGGCTTGCTGAAACTAATGCAAGGTGAGTGTACAATGCTCTATCTATATCTATGCACTAGGTGGCAGCACTGGTCTGTCTCCTAGACTCCAGTCTCCAGTACAGAGGCCAGTGCAATAGGCTGTATGTTATTCTACAGCCTTGTTTCCTGTACGGAGACAGCAGCCTCGGTGCTTCCCAGTGTATAGATATGAGCAGCACGGACCTTGACCCAACCACGCTATTTAGAGATGGAATTAGCAAATGCAACTTTGTTTGCTTTTGAAAAATAATTATTGTGTATACTGTCAAAGGTTTTGATCAGTTGGGGTCTGGGCGTTAAAGGGGTACTCCAGAAAAAAACATATGCTTTCAAAATCAAGTTTCAGAAAGTTATATAGATTTATAATTTACTTTTATTTAAAAATCTCCAGTCTTCCAGTACTTATCAGCTGCTGTAAGATCTGCAGGAAGTAGTATTTTCTTTCCAGTATGACACAGTGATCTCTGCTGCCACCTCTGTCCATGCCAGGAACTGTCCAGAGCAGAAGCAAATCCTCATAAAAAACCTCTCCTGCTCTGGACAGTTCCTGTCACAGACAGAGATAAACATGCCATAAACATCCAAGAGGGGCAGAGCACCACAATTTCCCTGAATACATATAACTCCGCATTGGGGCCTTTTGCCAATATTGTATTAGGCCGCATTCACACGTTCCATGTTCTGCACAGAACACGGACATGGCATGCCTGTAACGGACTCCACCCGGGCAGCATCTGTGATAAGATGCTGGGAGCGGGGGAACTGTATGCATATGCGCTGTGATGAAGCAGCCGTGTGGTGCTGTCATTACAGCACATATGCATACAGTTCCCCCGCTCCCAGCATCTTATCACAGATGCTGCCCGGGTGGAGTCCGTTACAGGCATGCCATGTCCGTGTTCTGTGCAGAACATGGAACGTGTGAATGTAGCCTTAGTATACCATCCAACTAGACAATCTAATTTAAAAGGGTACTCCAGCAAAAATCTTTTTATTTCAAATCAACTGGTTTCAGAAAGTTATATAGATTTCTAATTTACTTCCATTTAATACTCTTAAGTCTTCCCATACTTATCAGCTGCTGTATGTGCTGAAGGAAATGGTGTTTACTCTTAGTCTGAAAGGAACTGTCCAGAGCAGGAGAGGTTTTCTATGAGGATTTGCTGCTGCTCTGGACAGTTCCTGACATGGACAGAGGTGGCAGCAGAGAGCACTGTGTCACACTGGGAAAAAAAACACCATTTCCTGCAGGACATACAGCAGCTGATAAGTACTGGAGGACTTGATATTTTTAAATAGAAGTAAATTACAATTTTGTATAACTTTCTGAAACCAGTTCATGTGAAAGAAAAGTATTTTCCCCAGAGTACCCCTTTAATAGTGACAGTAGACATTATCCAGAGGCTGTACAGTGTCGTCACCTATGAGACTTCCTTAGTCTCTGAACATTTAGCACTTTGTCCCATTTCTGCTTTCTTTGTACCGCTGTCTGCGCTGACAGGATGTGATATGTAATCTTGGAACAGGCAGAAGGAGAATTCCAGGAATGAGGAAGTACTCACAAGCTCTTGAACTCCGCCACTGCCTCTTGGCGGGTCAGCTTCACTTTCTTAAGTTCCTCCCGGCGCACACTGTAGTATTTCCTTCTGGCCATCTCTGGCTCCGGGATATTGGTGTGCGACAACTCCTGCAGGTAGCCGATAAGGGCCGGTATGGAGACCACCAGGGCGCCCACCGAGAACCAGGCAACTGGGGCAATAAAAAACGACAAATAAATAACATAGACTGTACACAAGACATACGATATCAGGTATCCATATACATCTCAGAGGCTCCTAGTAAGAAGGGACCTTTGGTGATCAGCTGATCAGGGAGTGTCTCATTGGCACGGGCCTTGTGCAAGAAGACTAGTGTTGAGCACTTTATTTTAACAGTTTTAAAATGCAAACTTAAGGCCCTATTCCACGGACCGCAAACGACCGCTATTGCAAAAGACCTGAAAACGTTCACTCATTTCCATGGAACGATAATCGTTACTTATGATCGTATTTTCGATCGTTTTTTCTTCGCTATTGCGTTCGTATCTACTGCGATAAACCGAACAATGTCTTATTCAATGCGAACGATTTGCGAACGTTTTGCAAACGAGCAACGATAAAAATAGGTCCAAGTCTTATAAAGCGATCAACGATTTCTCGTTCAGTCGTTAATCGTTAACTGCATTTCAACCGAACGATTATCGTTTAGATTCGAACGATTTAACGATAATCTGAACGATAATCGTCCAGTGGAATAGGGCCCTATGTGTAGGACTGAGACTTCAGCTGATCAAATTGTTCCATCTCCTCAGGCGTCCCAAGGAGATGGAACGATTGCGGCAAGGCCCCTGAAGACTATTCTGCATATAACATGAAAGCTGTTGGGCCAATGAAGTAAATGAAGGTTACGTAAACTGATACCAATACTGGCAATGATCATACAGGTCAGTGTAATTATATATAAATAAAGTCATGTCTGGAGGCTTGTTGTTTAATAATAATTTCTTTGATTCATATGGTGCCAACATATACTATAATGTTGTGCCAAGATTACCACTCACTGTCCCCAATCAGGCTCGCAAAAACTTCTGTGGATCCTACCGCTCAGAGCTTCTGTACTCTGTCCTGACACACAGGAAGTGCCTGCTCAGCCAATCAGTAGCTGCAGCTGTGACCTGTCTCAGTTAGTGATTGGCTGAGCAGGCACTTCCTGTGCGACAGGACAGAGAACAGGAAGCTCTGAGCAGCAGTATCAGCGACAGGTGATTTACAGGGAAATTATATATATATACACACACACACACATTCCTGCTACTCTGAACACTACTAAAAGTAAAAAGAATCTCCCACATAACCCAAATAGGGATTATTTTCTACTACTTTTGTGAGCAACATTGTGAGAGCTCATGATAGAAAGAAATTGAAAGCAGCGCCATCCTTGCTCATAGGCCGCGTCTGGTATTAGATCACTCCAGTAAATAGGGATGCGCTGCATTACCAGAAACAGCCTATAGACCAGGGTGGCGCTGCTTCCAGTTTTTTTTTTTCCTTTTACGAACAACCTTTTAGAAAAATTCTTCTAATACAGATCTACAGACATTCGTTGTCCACAAGTTGTCAACGCTTGCAAAAGCCAACAGCCCCCTGAATAGGAGGCCTTGAGTGGATGCTTCACCTTGCATGTATCATCAAGTATTCATTGACTAGATGTGTATTATATGAAGCCGCACATGTTACCGCCTGTGGTTACCGTAGTGCTGCACCTGCCTGTCACATCGGAACAAAACATCTTATCCCAACCTGTCACCTGTGACATGACTGTCTCCTTTCTAACAAGCCGAGAGATTATTCCCGCTCCTTTGTACCATTATATGTACAGATCAGGCTAAGTAAACACACCGCACCCCACGTCACACTGCGCACGCTATAACAAAGGAGCCTTGTATCTGGAGCTCGGTGTATGTATTCAGGAATATTACTTCATATTAAAATAAAAAGCGACACCTTGAAAGCAAATAAAAGAAGGGAAATGGAAACTGTTTTTTAATGTCAACAATTAGAGGGGGAAAAAAGAAAGAAACAGCGGCACCCTGCGTCAGGTATTCACATGACTGGGGATAAGGTGTAGTAACAGACATAGTCCATGGACTAGAGAGCAGGGGAAAATATGGCCCCATAATTAAATTATGGAGAACATGTGGTTGTTGAACAACCAATATGGCTGCCACTATAATGGCAGGTGGGCACCCACTTGGGCTACAGTATAATAATATACCTCGAGAATACATTGCAGTACATGCCAGATATTAGAAGGTTGGGGAAGTCCTGTCAAAATGCCAATGTAAAGCGCCCTTAGTAATTTTTCCAAAACTTGATACCCCCAAATAAAATTTATACTCAAAAAATAAATCCAGACCCAAAAATTAATTCAGACTCCACACCTTTAAGTTTAGTAAGACTCCAGATCAGACATGAACACTAATTCAGAAACAAGACCAAACAACAAATCTAATTCAGATCCCATACTAGACACCAGAACTAATTCACACCCCAGACCAGACACCAAATTTAATTCAAACCCCATACTAGACGCCAGAACTAATTCACACCCCATACTAGACGCCAGAACTAATTCACACCCCATACTAGATGCCAGAACTAATTCACACCCCATACTAGACGCCAGAACTAATTCACACCCCATACTAGATGCCAGAACTAATTCACACCCCAGACGAGACACCAAATCTAATTCAGACCCAATACTCGACGCCAGAACTAATTCACACCCCATACTAGATGCCAGAACGAATTCAGACCCCATACTAGATGCCAGAACTAATCCACACCCCATACTAGATGCCAGAACTAATTCACACCCCAGACCAGGCACCAAATCTAATTCAGATCCCATACTAGTCGCCAGAACTCATTCAGACCCTATACTAGATGGCAGAATTAATTCAGACCCCAAACCGGACCTCCAAACTAATTTGGAACCCCAGACAAGTCAAAACTAATTCAGTCCCCACACCAGACATAAAATCTGAGACCAAATAACAGATGCCAGAACTAATTCAGTCTCCAGACCAAATGCCAGAACTAATTCAGACCAAATACCAGAACTAATTTAGTCTCCAGACCAAATGCCAGAACTAACTCAGACTCCAGACTGGACACAAACTAATTCAGACAAAAAACTAATTAGGCCCCCGAATCAGACATCAAAACTAACGTAGACCCCAGATCGGAGTTTTTTTTTTTATTTAGGCCCTAGACTAGACCCCAAGTTCTCCTTGGCACACCTCTGCTCTACATCAGGCCCTACACAAATACCACTCACTCTAATAATTCTGCTCACAGACATTATGCAGGGGGGCTTTTTTTTGGGACCCTGTCTTTTAGGCCCGGCTATAACTGTGACCCATATAGCTACTGCCTGGTAACAGGACTAAGGCATTTATAGGTACATAATAGGTGGATGTCCCATTTAGGACATTTAGCCATGCAGAGCCTTCAAAGGCAACCATGTCGGCTGTTACCCAACTGGGTGCACAGCATGTTTCCCTGAGAGCAATAAGGTTGGCATATGCCCAGGGATCCCTATTCGTGTTCCCTAGAATGGATACAATAGAAACGTAAGGAACTTGACATTAAAGGACAACAAGTTCTTTAGTAGGACATGTCCTCAAAGTGACGCCTAGGTGTCTGTATAGGAGCAATTACCTAGTACAATTATCTGCCAGGATCTGTGCCATCTATACAATACAATGCTGTGCCAACAAAGTAATAATAGCTCATTGCTCACTCAGACACGACGTGCATACCAACAGGATTATGGCCACTTACCGTCATTTAATGTGAGCAGCAAAATATTCACCAGAAAACAGGTGAGAAGTGAAACAATTGGCGTTTGCCATCTGTGGGGGGGAAGAAACAGGAAACAATAAGACAAATAACAATGAAAGAACGTGCCTGCAAAATACAATAAAGTCATCTACAATCCGACATCGATAGGCGCCTTTGTGGGTTAACGGAAGTAACTCCCTTGCAAAGACCTTTAGTAAGACAGCCTAAGATATAATATTAAAGGGTATTCTGGCAAATAAAAGCTATTCATCTGTGTCAAGAACTGCAGGGCTGCTCAAGCCCTGTCCTAGTACAGTTACTGTACATATCACTAACACTGTGATACGGAGACTCCCCTAGGATAGACATTATAATTGGGGAAGCTGTCTGTGGCACTAGTGCTGCAGCTGCTGCAGTTTGAGCAGTGATTAACAGTTATCCCCGCTTGCTCGGCTACACTGACGTGGCTGCAGCGTTGGTGACACAGACAGCTTCCCCAAGTATAATGTCTATTCTAATACTAACATGCAATATTCAAACATCAGGGGGGCTCAGTATCAGTAGTGATGCATGTAACTGTACCAGGACCAGGGCTTGAGCAGCCCTGCAGTTCCCAACGCAGCAACTGGTGGCAGCAGATGAGTACCCCCTTACTGCTACCACTTTCTTTAATAAAGTTATATAACCTTATTAAAGAAAGTAAAAAAAATATTTTTTTTTTTTATTTGCTGGGGTACCCCTTTTAAAGGGGGTGCAGTCTAGACAAGGATGGTATGACTTAGCATTCTGTTATCAATGTCTAATCGGTGATGGTCTCACCATGGTGCCCCCTACTGATCAAAATGTATCACTCTGATCCCGTGCCAGCAACACTTAGCTTACTTTATTGATTGTAGATCAGATGTCAGATTAAAGTAATTTCACTGTAAAGGTCCATTCACACTAAAAGAAACTTTTACGGAATTTTGTGCGTTTCACGTGCACTCCATTATCCGCCCTGTTTGGGCGGATGGCGGAGTGCACATGAGACATCGTATTGAATTAATGGGACAGGCGGAACTTCAAGTAAAGTCTGCGGCATGGACTCCGCATGAAATTCTGCAAAAATTCAGTCGTGTGAACGGACTCTAAGGGTGCATTACGTCATCTGAGATTTAAGGCCCCATTACACTAAGGGGGAGATTTATCAAACATGGTGTAAAGTGAAACTGGCTCAGTTGCCCCTAGCAACCAATCAGATTCCACCTTTCATTCCTCACAGACTCTTTGGAAAATGAAAGGTGGAATCTGATTGGTTGCTAGGGGCAACTGAGCCAGTTTCACTTTACACCATGTTTGATAAATCTCCCCCTAAATGTTTATGGGCCTTACTTGGCCAATTAACGGCCATTCAGGCCAATAATCGTTCAGTGTTGGCTGATCGTGGTCTTTCAACATGTTTAAGATCACAACTGGTACAGCTATGTTTTGTTGCTTGTCACTCCATGTGATAGGAGAGGCAGAAGCAGAGCGCCACTGACTTAACTGGCTGCCCGAACGATCTAAGAAACGTTAAGGCGGCCCCTTGCTCACTGTCTGTGCGTGTAATAGCACAGACAGAGAGCAGAGGGGAAGCGAGGGCTGAGCTGACAGGTCAGTGCTCGCTTCCTCCGTAACATCGGCTATGTAGTACGCCTTTTAAACCCTTGGTAAGATAAAGCATTTAAGACTTCGATGAACAGTGCCATTCCTGCACATAGGCCGTGTCAGGTATTGCAGCTGCAATTCCACACACAGCCTATGAACAAGAGTGGCGCTGTAGGTCTGTTTAGTGATAATACAGGACAGGATAGTGATTATAATTAAACCCTGTAACAGGTGCAGTACAGAAACCTATGACAATGTAAAGATGTGGCAGATAACAGAGACACGTCCGCCGCCTACACAACACTCCTGGATGAAAGTACACGTGTCTGCCGCCTGCAGCACCTGGTAATAAGAAACGCAGCCAAAGTCACGGGACTCAGCAGTATATGCCGCCACAAGGCGAAGAAAGCGGGTGAGAGAGGCGACATCTGACACATGTCATGTAATCGGCATCAGGCTATAGTTTCATTCAGGATTTATGACCGGATACGATGTAGACCATGTGGCTTAATACTAACACCGTTGGCCACAACCGGAAATAACAATGAAGATTTATCATCTCAACAACCATATAACAATAGATTTGGAAAGCGGTTGCCCATAGCAACCAGTCTGACAGCTGATCTGCTTGGTTGCTAAGGGCTACTAATCCACTTGTCCTATGAATTAGTTTCAATTAACTTCCCCCAATGTGTTTGATATCGGTACTAGGACCCCCAATGACCATAACAGAGGACCCTAATCCACCTTTCCTCAAAGCAAGTCCATGACTAGGGGGTGTTCCAATGGAGCTTAAAACAGGTCCTAAAAGTCTATGGTGCTATGCTTGGCTAAGTTTATTGGCATCACGAGGAGCAGGGGGGACGTTTAACCGCCACTCCATTTAAAGGGGTACTCCAGCAAAAAAAATAAATGTTAAAATCAACTGATGTCAGACAGTTAGACAGATATTCTTTCCAGCCAGACACAGTGCTCTCTGCTGCCACCTCTGTCAATGTCAGGAACTGTTCAGAGCAGGAGAGGTTTTGGATTTGCTCCTGCTGTGGACAGTTCCTGACATGGACAGAGGTGACAGCAGAGAGCACTGTGTCAAACTGGAGAGAATACACCACTTCCTGCAGGACATACAGCAGCTGATAAGTACTGGAAGACTTGAGATTTTTAAATAGAATTAAATTACAAATCTATATAGAACTTTCTGAAACCAGTTGTTTTGAAAGAAAAAAAAATTGCAGCAGTCTCGTCTCTGTGACCTGGGAAGAACACGGGATCGGGGTTCCCCATTGAGGCCATCCCTAGTGATCCCAGCTCTCAGGCCTCCCCAACAATCTAGTTTTTATAGTATATTCAGAGGAAAAGAGAGCATTGCTGCCAGTCACAATGCTCACTTTAAGGCTTTGATCACACTATGTATTTTTTTATGAAAAGAAAGGACATTCTTTTCATATCGACACGTACTGCACTGAAGTCAATGCAAACAGCGGCCGTTGTTCGCACAATATACTGAACAAAGGCTGCTGTTCGCTGCGGCGTGGAAGTAATTTTTGGCCATTCTGCATTGATTTTAAGGCCGTTAACCCTCACTACAACGGCCGTTGTTTTTGAGTGCCAAACAACGTCCGTTGTCCGTACCATGTGTGAACATAGCTTATCCAGGATTAGAAAAGACACAACTACTTTCTTGCAAAAAGAGCACCACCCCTGTTCTAAGGTTGTGTGTGGTATTACTATATACTCCAATCAGCTGCACTAGCACACCAAAACTGAAGGAAAGAGTGGCGTTGTTACTAGAAACGGACATGTTTTTCTGAACCCCTTTAACTACATTAATTTAAATAAGCCACAGAGACCTCACTGAATTGTAACTCAGTTGGAAAAATTAGCCTAATAATATAATTCTCGGCACTCACCAGTTCAGTTTTTGTTGTCTTTATTGTATCAATTCATGAAGCAAAAAATTTTACAGGACGCGTTTCGGCTATATCTGCTTTTATCAACTGTCTAGAATGAATCCCCCGTAATATAATCATATAATTCTCGGCACTCACCAGTTCAGTTTATGTTGTCTTTATTGTATCAATTCATGAATCAAAAAATTTTACAGGACTGTAAAATTTATTGTTTCATGAATTGATACAATAAAGACAACATAAACTGAACTGGTGAGTGCCGAGAATTATATGATTAGGCTAATTCTTCCAATTGAGTTCCAATTCAGCGAGGTCTGTGTGGCTTATTTAAATTAATGCAGTTAAGCTACGGGGGATTCGTTCTCATCTACGCGCACCACCAATTGACAGAGTGCCGAACCAGATTGTGAATTGGAAGAAATAGCCTGACCGCTAGTCTGATGACCTGGACTGACCTGTGGTCAGGCCATGACTTACAGCCATAATACAGACGCAACAATGATGCATGATGGAAATTGTAGTTTTGCAACAGCTGGAGGGCCGAAGCTTCCAGAATAGTGCGTCCCCAAGGAGATGAATGACAAACTCAGCTCTGCTGCAACAGATAGCGGAGATAGGTTTGTCTCATGGCGTTACATAAGACTGCAAATAAAACTACTGCATTAACCTGAATGAGTCTTCAAGTCAATAAAACATAATCATTTAACAATTAAAAGTTACAAAACTATCTAATATACTTCGCCTATAAATTCCTCACAGATTTTCAAAATCTCTTGTTGCTGTCAGTGAACGAAAGCTATGTGCTTTATATAGTTATATCTAGCCTAGACTATCTGCGCTATATACTTCAGCAGCACAAGTGTTCTGTTTGCTACAGTGTATCAGTGCAGGTGTCTAGAGGATATACAGTATAATGGAGAGGCCATTGAGCTGTGAGACGTATTAGGTCCACTCTCCCTGTGTATATACACACAGAAGGAGGTCGCCATTCACTGACTGCACGCAGATATCTTGAGAACGGTGAGGCGCTAAAATTAGAAATACGCATCAAACAATGATTAAGCAATTTTACAGGAATTTCTTGCATTTGAAAAAAAATTGCTGCTTTTATACAGAAACAGCGCCACTCTTGTTCACAGTTTGTGAGGGGTATTGCAGCTTAGTTGCGGTGAACAGAATGCAGATGTGTTGTCATATCACTCACAACCTGAGGACAGGGGTGGCGCTGTTTTTTTCTTATCTTGGATCATACCTTTAAACCTGTGGCAACACTATGTAAACTACAACTCTCAGCATGCCTGGAGAGCTGCGGCAGAACTCTAGTACCAGGCACATGTTTTACATTATGGTGTTTGTTGTGTTTCTTTGTTAGTTGCGGTAGTGATGCCACTATGTCCTGACTCTACATTACTGTCTAGTCCAGTGTCCTCCAACCTGCGGCCTTCCAGCTGCGGCAAAACTAAAACTCCCAGCATGCCTGGTCAGCCCTGGTGGAACTCTAGGACTAGCAGTATGTTTTTACTTTTTTTTGTCTTTCTTTGTTGCTGTAGTGATGCCACCATGTCGTAACACTACATTACCCAACCTGCCGCTTTCCAACTGTTGCAAAACTACAACACCCAGCGTGCCCGGACAGCCTTCGGCTGTCCGGGAACGCTGGGAGTTGTAGTTTTGAGACAGCTGGAAAGGCACAGGTTGGGGAACTATGCTTTAGACAAATACCAAATAAATAATACAACCTCAAAGATTTAAATGACACCTTCAGCTCTGCTACATCTAGATACTGTATATATATATATATATATATATATATATATATATATATATATATATATATATATATATATATATATATATCTCTATATCTATGTATGTATCTATCTATGTATGTATCTATCTATGTATGTATCTATCTATCTATCTATCTATCTATGTATGTATGTATGTATGTATGTATGTGTATATATATATATATATATATATATATATATATATATATATATATATATATATATATATACTGAAGGTTACCTCAGCAGGTACTTGACGGTGTCCCAGCCATCCCTCACCGGCTCCAGGTAAACCTCAATCCTCTTATAGGACACGACCAGGTTGAAGAGATCAAAGGCTTGCGACTTGCTGGTGACTTGAGGAGACCCCGGCCGAGACTCTGCCATGGTTGGCATGCCCTCCGACCAGCCCGTGTCCCCGGCAGAGGCTGCATCTCTCTCCGTCGCCTGCATGCTGCAACAAGAAAGTTACCGTATTACACAGCAGCAAAGGAGGGAGGGAAAAAAAAAAAACTTCCTGGCAAAGGCAGAACGGAGGAGGAAATTGCTTGAATTGTATGAGGAGCTCAGACCTCTTCTTCCCTGCCAGGCGTCTCGGGAGCCTCCAATGCATGGCTGTGCTCGATGCCAGGACGACCAGAAGGAACTGGCATCGAACACCAGGAAGTCAGGTCCTAATATCAGAGAAACGTTCAAAGGTCATAGAAAAACTGAAGGGAATCTGAACATCAGGCACCAGATAAACAGGTTCCCTGCGATAGAGCAGCGTCTATGTGGGACGGGCCGGAGGGTAATTACTTCTGTGTCACGGGAGCCTGGCTGCAACGTCCCAGCTGTCACCTGTCTCCTATAGAGATGTATACGTCAGGGGGTCACTTACTTATAGCATCTTATTTAAAGGGACTATCACTCAAGCGCAATCTGTAATATACCTTTAAATAACAAGATCTCTGTTTGTTGTGAGTGATGAAATAGACTGAGCTAGGTCTACTCCATCAGATGTGACACCAGCTTCAGGAGGATTTCAGCTCTAGAGCCTGAAAAATTATAAATGCAGCAAATTCCGCATCCATGCAGATTTGGATGCGGAATCTGCACCTGTTCAAATCAGAGAGTTTCTTATTGTTTTTAAAGGGGTTGTCCAGGCTTATGGTCCTTTTAGACGGAACGATTATCGTTCGAATTTGCACGATAACGATCGCATTTGATCAAGCGACGAGCGAGAAATCGTTCATTTTGATCTTTCAACGTTCTCAAATTGATTGTTTGCAAAAAATTCGCAGATCATTCCGTGTAAACAGTCTTTCAACGATTTCACCTATGTGCGAGATAGGCTTCAGCGATTGCAAAACGACTTTTCCGGACGATGTATCGTTCCGTCTAAACGCTTATCGTTATAAAAAAAACACATCGTTCATTCAAAATCGTTAATCGTGCGATCGGGCGAATTATTGCTCCGTCTAAAAGGACCATTAGAAAAACATGGCCGCTTGCTTCCAGAAACAGCACCACTCCTGTCCTCGGTTTGGGTGGGGTATTGCTGTCCCATTCCATTGAAGTGAATGGAGCTGAATTGTAATACCACAGGGGCGGCGCTCTTTTTGCAGAAATGTCGCTGTTTATTCCATTTCTGGATAGCCCCCTTTAATTGTTGGATTCTCTAGCGCTGAGAATAAAACAACATGTGACTTAGTGCGTTTTCACACAGAACCAAGACTAAATCTGCATCAAATTCATGTAAGAAAAAAAACTGTATGGATTTCGCTCCCAGATTCCATGTAAATTTTTAAGACTGAACTTTCACCACTGTCCAGAATATGAAGACTGAAGCGGCTTTCTTCCAAAAAACACCACACCCGTCCTCAGGTTGTGTGTGGTATTACAACGTGTCTCTGTTCACTGAGCTGCAATACCTCACTAAAACTGACAGTAGTGGTGTTGTTTCTGGAAGAAAGCGGCCATGTTTTTCTAATCCTGGATAGCTCCTTTAAATCCTGTGCAGTAACCCATAGCAACCAATCAGATTCATGCTTTCAGGCCTATTTTAAAAGAAGCTGTAATCTGATTGGTTGCTATGGGCAATGGTCACACTGCTCCTCTGCACAAGGTTTGCTAGATCTCTAACAGAATCCAGATTTTCTACACAAAATAATGAAACCAGAAAAAAAAATGAATTAATAGCCCTTTAAGTCACTCGAAACACTAATAAACTTCACTGTTTATCCAGACGCATCTATAAGGGAAGTGAGAAGCTTCGATCAGCTGCATTGAGTAAACACTCTAACGTCAGAGAATTCCCCACCGTCAGCGTGAGGTTAATGGATTACTGACATTCTCCACATTAGATTTCTGACCCTCGTGTTTGGGATGACGCTATATAAATATTTACTGACCTCATAAATGTGGGTGGGGGGCTACACTGCTATACGGTGCCTGTCCCAGCTCTGCTACATCAAGGTCATTCGGTATGAGGAGCTGTACATCGGACAATAGGTAACAATGTGCCAGGAAGATCCCATTGTTAGAGGTGATCATGTGAGCAAACAATTAAATATCTTCACCTGTGGGGTCAGAACCGCATGGTGTACAGGACAGAAGCTCACATCCTGGTCACGCGTCCAGTTCACACCAGTATAATTTGTGCCAAAACCAGAAATGAATCTCACCAGAAATAAGAAGTAGTGGTTTGTGTGAAATACAACATTGCGGATTGTGCAACAGTTCTGGGAATCTTGATGTTACAATAGATGGATGTGGCAATAGAGAAGGTTCTACCAGCTCGATAGCTAAGAGTATAGAGAGGAGTGAGTGTGTGATGATACAATGTAACAATGATAGTGTGGTTGTGTATGATACAATGGAACAATGTTAGTGTGGTTGTGTATGATACAATGTAACAATGTAAGTGTGGTTGTGTATGATACAATGTAAGTGTGGTTGTGTATGATACAATGTAACAATGTTAGTGTGGTTGTGTATGATACAATGTAACAATGTTAGTGTGGTTGTGTATGATACAATGTAACAATGTAAGTGTGGTTGTGTATGATACAATGTAAGTGTGGTTGTGTATGATACAATGTAACAATGTTAGTGTGGTTGTGTATGATACAATGTAACAATGTTAGTGTGGTTGTGTATGATACAATGTAACAATGTAAGTGTGGTTGTGTATGATACAATGTTAGTGTGGTTGTGTATGATACAATGTAACAATGAAAAAGTGGTTATGTATGATACAATGTAACAATGATAGTGTGGTTGTGTATGATACAATGTAACAATGTTAGTGTGGTTGTGTATGATACAATGTAAGTGTGGTTGTGTATGATACAATGTAACAATGTAAAAGTGGTTATGTATGATACAATGTAACAATGATAGTGTGGTTGTGTATGATACAATGTTAGTGTGGTTGTGTATGATACAATGTAACAATGTTAGTGTGGTTGTGTATGATACAATGTTAGTGTGGTTGTGTATGATACAATGTAACAATGTAAGTGTGGTTGTGTATGATACAATGTAAGGCTATGTTCACACAACATATATTTTTGTAAAACCATGGCCGTTATAAAATGGCCGTGATCATTACGAAAATATACGTGCCTTTGTTGCCTATGGAATCCCAGCTGGAGCATATACACATAGTATACGCTCCGGCCAGGACCTCTTGTGGCGCTGCAAACAACCACCACACCTACTGTTACATTGTGTCATTGATCATTGTCATCTTTATATACACTGTTTTACTGTATTGTCTCTACACAAACAAGCTCACATTGTATCATTGTTACATTGTATAATTGTCATCACACACAGTTTACATTGTATTATTATGATAACACACAATGGCCATGAAACCAAAACTGTCTGGATTTGCCCATAACAACCAGCTTTTATATTATGAGAGCTGAGCTGTGATTGGTTGTTCTGGGCAAATCCAGACAGTTTTCAACCATTTAATTTGTGTGTATTAATGTGCAGATATAATCGGTGAGTGATAATACAAAGTAACATTTATGTGTGTACATGTGATATGATACAACGTAACAGTGCCTGATTATACAATGTAATGGGGTGGGTAATATATGCAATGTAACCATTTGTATGTGAGTGTGATGTAACCACTGTGTGTATGTGATAATACAAGGTTATCACCAGTACCAATACCAGTGTGTCATAATACAGATTAACTACTGTGTGACAATACAACGTAACCTTTGTGTGTGTGTGACAATACAACGTAACCACTGTGTGTGTGTGTGTATGAGAGAGAGAGAGACAGTACAACGTAACCACTGTGTGTGTGTTTGACAATACAACGTAACCACTGTGTGCGTGTGTGACAATACAACGTAACCACTTTCTGTGTGCGACAATACAACGTAACCACTGTGTGCGTGTTTGACAATACAACGTAACCACTGTGTGCGTGTGTGACAATACAACGTAACCACTGTGTGTGTGTGTGACAATACAACGTAACCACTGTCTGTGTGCATGTGTGACAATACAACGTAACCACTGTCTGTGAGCATGTGTGACAATACAACGTAACCACTGTCTGTGAGCATGTGTGACAATACAACGTAACCACTGTGTGTGCGTGTGTGACAATACAACGTAACCACTGTGTGTGCGTGTGTGACAATACAACGTAACCACTGTGTGTGCGTGTGTGACAATACAACGTAACCACTGTGTGTGCGTGTGTGACAATACAACGTAACCACTGTGTGTGCGTGTGTGACAATACAATGTAACCACTGTGTGCGTGTGTGACAATACAACGTAACCACTGTGTGCGTGTGTGACAATACAACGTAACCACTGTGTGCGTGTGTTACTACAATTTAACCACTGTGTGTATGTGATAATACAAAAAAATACTAAAAACTCCTCTATGTTGTAAGGAGTGTGTGTCTGTGTGATGATTCTGTGTAAGGAGTGTATGTGTGATGATGATACAATGTAATGTCTGCAATGAATGCATGTAAAGGAGTGTGTGTGTGATGGTGATACAGTGTAATGTGCGTGATGGATGCATGTAAGGAGTGTGTGTAATGGTGATGCAGTGTAGTGTGTGATGATTTCGTGTAAGGAGTGTGTGATGATACAGTTTAATGTGTGTGATGGATGCATGTAAGGGGTGTGTGATGGTGATACAGTGTAATGTGTGTGATGATTCTGTGTAAGCAGTGTGTGTGATGGTGATACAGTGTGTGTGTGTGTGTGTGTGATGGTGATACAGTGTAGTGTGTGTGTGTGATGATTTGGTGTAAGCAGTGTGTGTGTGTGTGTGATGATTTGGTGTAAGCAGTGTGTGTGTGTGTGATGATTTGGTGTAAGCAGTGTGTGTGTGTGTGATGATTTGGTGTAAGCAGTGTGTGTGTGTGTGTGTGTGTGTGTGATGGTGATACAGTGTAGAGTGTGTGTGATGATTCCGTGTAAGCAGTGTGTGTGTGTGTGTGTGTGTGTGATGATTTGGTGTAAGCAGTGTGTGTGTGTGTGTGTGTGTGTGATGATTTGGTGTAAGCAGTGTGTGTGTGTGTGTGTGATGGTGATACAGTGTAGAGTGTGTGTGATGATTCCGTGTAAGCAGTGTGTGTATGATGGTGATGCAGTGTAATGTGTGTGATGATACGGTGTGTGTGTGTGTGATGATTCGGGGTGTGTGTGTGTGTGTGTGTGTGTGTGTGTGATGGTGATACAGTGTGTGAGTGTGTGTGTGATGATTCGGTGTGAGGAGTGATGACAGGCCATATCCTGGCAGTACCGGAGGCCGCCTCAGCAGTGCAGCCGGTGCCGTCAGGGAGGCCGGGCACGGTGTGGCAGCACACAGCTCTTACCTTCCTCTCACACGCACATTATTCTCACTCCTATAGTTTCTGTGTTGTGCTAGATTCCAGCATTTCCTGTTTGAGTCATTGTGACGTCACGGAGGAGGGATTCCGCCCGTGTCACTGGCTGTGATGTCATAGGAGGCTGATCCCGGGGCGGCCCAGAGGGAGGAGGCCGGGATACACGTGTGCAGGAGCACGGCAGGAGGCTGGCCTCTCAGATGCAGCAGAGCTGACATGTTTCCCCCTGGCAGCACAGTATGGAGGAGCTGTCAGTCATTGTGCTGCTATCTATCTGGTTGCTTCTACAGAAGAGCCCCGGGGCTGCTGTGTTCCCCCTGCAGAGCCCAGGAGACAATTGGAGTCTGTTTTCCTCCTAGAACAGAGTGATCAGGAATGTAGTTGTCAGGGTGTGTTCACACCTTGCATAGTTTCTGCGGAATTCGTACAGAACAATGTAAGTGAATGGGTGTGTAAAGTACAGAAAGTAAGCAGAGGATTCCAGGCCTGTCAGCTCCTCAGCTCACCTTTATAGGACAGATGTCATTCTCTGCCATGTAAGCAGTGAGATCTGCAAACAAGCACACTTAAAGGGGTACTCTGGCATCAGAAGTCGTCTTTAAATAAATAAATAAAGCCATATAACTTACTTATATAGTGTTATCGCTAAAAGTACTGGCTTCAGCGTGCTACGCCCTATGCAGGGAAAAAAATTGTTGTTTTTTTTTTTTGTGGCAATGGTAGCGTAAGGGCTTATTCCCACGTCCAGTATTACACGGATGCTTTACGGGCAGGGAAGCCCTGTAATGGAGTCTTTGAATCTCCTTGGCACTGTAATGACACAGCCGTGCAGCTCTGTCAGCTACAATGTTGCAGGAAAAGCTTGCAACTCAGTTCCCGGCAGTCTCCTTCCCCCAGTTCTGAGCTGCTGCTTTCTGCTGAAGACACAGGAAACTGTGTGTTAGCTGTTCACTCGGTCTCTAGTCTTAACTCCTTCTGAGGGTAAGTGCACACCATGGAATCCGCGCGGATATAACATTCCGCTGCGCCCTCCTGCTTGACTCTGTGGCTGTTCCATAGACTCCATTCTATGCTTGGGTAGATTCTGGCGTCTGCCCAAAGAATTGACATGGCAGGGTGGGGGATTAGCGGTGGTATCCACAGGATGTTATCCGCACGGATTCTGTAGTGTGCACATACCCTTAGATGGCTAATGTAAACAGCATCCCTGGCCGGCTGTCTCTGCACTCTGTAATGTCTGCAGGGTACATCTAAAAATACGCTGATGTGACCTCAATGTGATTAATGAAATTTATCTGACAAATTTTTTAAGCCAAAGCCAGGAACAGACTATGAACAGGGAACAGGTCATAAAGGAAAGCCTGAGATTTCAAATCCATTCTATTTATCTGTCAGATAAATCTCTCTGTGTAAACACTCCATAATCCTTCCAGTATCACAGAGAGCAGAGACAGCCAGACAGGGAGCTGTGGGAGCCGTTTACAGAAGCTGAGGAGGAGGAGATGGAGGGAACAGCTCACACACAGTTTTCTGTGTCTTCAGCAGAAAGCAGCAGCTCAGAACTGGGGGAAGGAGACTGAATAGATAATAACAAGTATGGAAGGAATTGTTAGTCTCCAGGAGATCGGATGATTCAATGTGTATTTTACCTGTTCGGAATACTCCTTTTATATAAAATAAAGTTCACTTTAATGATGATTATTTGAGCAAAGTTTAGACTATGTTTAAGGCTATGTTCACATATTATACGAACAACGGCCATTATTGCATTGATTTCAATGCACAGTGGCTGGAAATAATTGACATATCAATTATTTCCACGGCCGTAGCGAACAACAGTCGTTCTTGCCATAAAAAATAAGTTGTGTGAACATAGCCCAACGCTGTAAAGTGTGAAGTATTCTTGGAGTAGACGCACAGTACAACTTCCCACAGGTCACAAGGTGTTCCATCACTGTATATGTACTGCCTGGAGGGTCCAGTACCTACTGTACATATTATCTGGAGATCCATAGCGCTGGAGGGGCCGGTCCGGGAACAGATGACAGATAGTAACCCTTATCCCAGGTTATGCATTTTTCATCAGTGTGATGGGGCTTTGTATTCATTGTATTTGTAAATTTTCTGAATAATTTAGTGCGGATTTGTCTGCCGACTCTCAGCATAGAGTGTGAAAATGCTTCACATTTCAATTGGAAGGAATAGACCTGTCTGTCCACTGCTGCTACGTAAACCACCCCACCCCCATCCCCCTAGCAGGTTTGCTAAGGCCCACTCCCATCATTATGTCGCTGTTATCTGACAATCTTCCCCTGGTTTAAGGCCCTATTACACGGAATGATTATCGGCTGTATTTGGCCGTTAATTGTCCTGTAATAGAAGGCAACGATCAGCCAACATGAACGATGTAGGCTGATATAGCAACGATCTGCTTCCTTCGCTCCATGGAATAGGAGCCCCCCCCCCCCCCCCGTACTCACCCGCTTACTGCCAACGCATGTAATAGCGGCAGCAGCGAGTGGGGAAAGAGGAGCAAACGAGCGCTGACAGCCCCGTGTAATAGGGGCTTTACCTTCAATCTATAATCCTGGTATCTTCTGATTTCACCCAAGACCAGTTCCTAGCCACTGTTCCTATAATCTTCTAGCTCATCCCTGGTCTACTCCCGGTTATGTCCTTAGCGTGCTCCTGGTTATATCCTAGTCTGCACCCAGTTATGTCCTAAGCCTGCTCCTGGTTGTGTGCTTAGTTTGCTCCCGGTTGTGTCCTTAGCCTGCTCCTGATTATGTTATTAGCCTGCTCCCGGTTATATCCTTAGCCTGCTTCCGGTTATGTCCTTAGCCTGCTCCCAGTTGTGTCCTTAGCCTGCTCCCTGTTCTGTCCTTAGCCTGCTCCCCGTTCTGTCCTTAACCTGCTCCCCATTCTTTCCTTAGCCTGCTCCTCGTTCTGTCCCTAGCCTGCTCCCCGTTTTTTCCTTAGCCTGCTCCTCGTTCTGTCCTTAGCCTGGTCCCCATTCTGTCCTTAGCCTGCTCCTGGTTGTGTCCTTAGTTTGCTCCTGGTTATATCCTTAGCCTGCTCCTGATTATGTTATTAGCCTGCTCCCGGTTATATCCTTAGCCTGCTTCCGGTTTTGTCCTTAGCCTGCTCCTAGTTGTGTCCTTAGCCTGCTTGCGGTTATGTCCTTAGCCGGCTCCCGGTTGTGTCCTTAGCCTGCTTGCGGTTATGTCTTTAGCCTGCTCCCTATTCTTTACTTAGCCTGCTCCCCCTTTTTTTCCTTAGCCTGCTCCTCGTTCTGTCCTTAGCCTGCTCCCCATTCTGTCCTTAGCCTGCTCCTGGTTGTGTGCTTAGTTTGCTCCCGGTTGTGTCCTTAGTCTGCTCCTGATTATGTTATTAGCCTGCTCCCTGTTGTGTCCTTAGCCTAATCCTGGTTATGTCCCTAGCCTGCTCCCTGTTATGTCCTTAGCCTGCTCCCCGTTATGTCCTTAGCCTGCTCCCCATTATTTCCTTAGCCTGTTCCCCGTTATTTCCTTAGCCTGCTCCCCGTTCTGTCCTTAGCCTGCTCCTCATTCTGTCCTTTTCTGCTCCCCGTTCTGACCTTAGCCTGCTCTCGGTTGTGTCCTTAGCCTGCTTGCGGTTATGTCTTTAGCCTGCTCCCCGTTTTTTCCTTACCCTGCTCCTCGTTCTGTCCTTAGCCTGCTCCCCATTCTTTACTTAGCCTGCTCCCCGTTTTTTCCTTAGCCTGCTCCTCGTTCTGTCCTTAGTCTGCTCCCCATTCTGTCCTTAGCCTGCTCCTGGTTGTGTGCTTAGTTTGCTCCCGGTTGTGTCCTTAGTCTGCTCCTGATTATGTTATTAGCCTGCTCCCTGTTGTGTCCTTAGCCTAATCCTGGTTATGTCCCTAGCCTGCTCCCTGTTATGTCCTTAGCCTGCTCCCCGTTATGTCCTTAGCCTGCTCCCCGTTATGTCCTTAGCCTGCTCCCCATTATTTCCTTAGCCTGCTCCTCGTTATTTCCTTAGCCTGTTCCCCGTTATGTCCTTAGCCTGCTCCCCGTTCTGACCTTAGCCTGCTCCCCGTTATGTCCTTAGCCGTCTCCCCGTTATGTCCTTAGCCTGCTCCTCATTCTGTCCTTAGCCTGCTCCCCGTTATTTCCTTAGTCTGCTCCCCGTTATTTCCTTATCTGCTCCCCGTTCTGACCTTAGCCTGCTCCCCGTTATGTCCTTAGCCTGCTCCCTGTGTCCCCCCCCCCCCCCTGCGATCATACACTGGCTGGAATACCCCTTTAATTTTCTTCCATTGACAGAGGTTTCTTTTATTCTTGGATGCAGCACATATAAAAGATATATATACCGTTATATTACTGGGATGATCACCTCCTGATAAGACTGTGGCCTGACAGGGAAACCGAGTCTCCCAAAAACTGTGATGAATGAGTGTTTTTACTTTTTATATAGAAGGGATTGGGATCATTAATCCTTATGGGTTACAGAGTAATATGGCTGTACCTCTAATCTAAGAATATACAGAGCTGTGCCCGGTAATAAACTGAAATCTGCAGCCCCTTCAGTCAGCTGATTGTGGGGGTCCCGAGGTCAGACCACCTCCCGAGGTCAGCCGCCAATATACATCATATTCAGCACGTTTTTTGAAAGGTACATTATTTGGGACTGAAAAACATGGTTGTTTAAGTCCCACATTATAAACATATACATTGTGAATATGGGTCAAACATGTCACTTACTGACTATGTGCAGCCCATTAAACTCTATGGGCTGCTGACTGTACATTGCGGTATATGTTGGCATTTCTTTTTGACTGGTTGCTCTGAAACCGTTTAAATTTTAGCGCTCCTGTACTGACACATTGGGTTCCGCATTCAAGTATGTAGTAGCATGTCTTCTGTGTATGGACTGTAATCACAAAACATGTCAATATGCCCTTAGAGCCTGTTCACACTATGGAATCGGTGCGAAATTATGCTTGGAACCCTCGCTCGTGGACTCTTCCGAATCCTGCCTGCTTTCTTTTATTGGGTGGCCTCGCGCGCATCTGCTCTCCGTGCCTCTCTGCTCAAAGAACTGACATGTGTGAACCGGCCCTTAAAGAGGACCTGTCACCCCCGGTGACGGGGTGACAGGCTCCTGACCCCCCGTTAGAGCCCCCTATACTCACCTAATCCCGCCAGGTCCCGCTTCTGGAGATGGTCGGGTCACGGAGATATCGGCGCGCGCGCTCCTCAGATGAGTCCAACACTCATAGAGAATGACAGGAGAGTCCAGCGCTCCGTCACTCTCTATGAGCGTTGGATTCATCTCTCAGCGCGCACCGGGCTGCAGTGACCCGACCGGATCCAGAAGCGGGACCCGGCGGGATTAGGTGAGTATAGGGGGCTCTAACAGGGGGTCGGGAGCCTGTCACCCCGGCACGGGGGGTGACAGGTTCCCTTTAGGGTGCCTTTACACCTACCAGATCCACAGCGGATCTCACTTCTGCGGATTCGAAGCGAGAACCGCTGCGGATCCGGTATCAATTCACCCCTATGATAGCACATATTCGCAGCGGGATTGACATCCCGCTGTGAATATGTGCTTTAACTCACTGGTGCCCGCAGCCCTTCCGTCGCATCCCCCATCCCCGGCGGCGGCACATCCCCCCCATCCCGGCCACATCCCCCCATCAGCACATCTCCGGCCCGCCGCCGCGAGCATACATTACCTGCTCGGCGGCGCAGCTGCAGTGAGGCTCCCGGCTCCGGTCCCGCTCAGCTGATCTGAGCGGGACCGGAGCCGGCAGCCTCACTGCAGCCGCGCCGCCCAGCAGGTACTCTATGCTCTCGGCAGCGGGATGCGGGCCGCGGCGGGCTGGGGATGGGCTGATGGGGGGATGTGGCCGGGATGGGGGGATGCGCCAGGGATGCGACGGCGGGGCTGCAGGCACCAGGGAGTTAAAGCACATATTCACAGCGGGATGTCAATCCCGCTGCGAATATGTGCTATCATAGGGGTCAATTGATACCGGATCCGCAGCGGTTCTCGCTTCGAATCCGCAGAAGTGAGATCCACCTGTGGATCCGGTAGGTGTGAAGGCACCCTTAAACTATGTTCCCGCACTGTATTTTTGGTCAGTATTTTTTATTTACTGCTGCCTGAATGGCTGATGGGGAGTGAGGGGTGCTGGTAGCATCGCACACAGCCGCGGCGCTGAGCAGGCAATGTATGCTCGGGCCGGGGCTGCAGGCGGGTGGCCGGGGGTTAAAGGGGCCGGGGGTGCAGGCGTGCGGCGAGCGTCGGGGGGGGGGGGTTAAAGAGCTTTTTTCTAATCCTGGAGAAGGCTATGTTCCCACACAGTATTTTTGCTCAGTATTTTGTAACCAAAACCAGGAGTGGATTGAAAACCCAGAAAGGCTATGTTCACACACTGTTGAAATTGAGTGGATGGCTGTCATTTATTGGCAAATAATTACTGTTATTATAAAACAATGGCTGCTGTTTTGAAATATCGGCTATTTTCCATTAAATGGCAGACGTCCACAAAATTTCAACAGTGTGTGAACATAGCCTTTCTGGGTTTTCAATCCACTCCTGGTTTTGGCTGACCAAAATACAGGGCAAAAATACTGTGTGGGAACATTGCCTTATCCAGGATTAGAAAAAGCACAGCTTCTTTCTTGCAACAACAGCACCTCTCCTGTCCTCAGGTTGTGTGTGGCATTACAGTTCAGCTCCATTCACTTCAGTGGAACTGAGTGCAATGCAAAACCCACACCCAACCTGAGGACAAGAGTGGCGCTGTTTCTGGAAGAAATAAGCCATGTGTTCTAAGCCAGAATAATCCCTTTTTTGGACCTTATGGACAGGGAAGGCAAGTAATGGATTAGTTCCCCTTAGGCCGCATTCACACATTTGGTATTCTGCATGGAACACGGGCGTGGAATGCATGTAACGGTGCACGGATTCATGTGCACCGTGCTGTAATGAAGGAGCCGCGTGGTGCTGTCATTACAGCGTGGCGCATATGCATACAGTTCCCCCGCTTCCAGCATCTTATCACAGATGCTGCCTGGGCGGGGGCGTCCATTACATGCATTCCGTACATGCATAACGATTATCGTGCGAATTTGCGCGATAACGATCGAATTCGAACGACAATTGTACGTGTAAACGCAGCGAACGATCAAACGACGAACGAGAAATCGTTCATTTTGATCTTTCAAGATGTTCTCAAATTGTTGATCGTTTGCAAAAAATTCGCAGATCGTTTCGTGTAAACAGTCGTCACGAAAGTCCGGCCGCTCGCAGCCCAGCCCCCCACTCATCCGCAGCCCGGCCCCCGCTCATCCGCAGCCCCCTGCGCCAGCTTGATCGCGACCCCCGCCCGCCGCCGCTCCGATAGCCCTCGCCACCGCTGCGATAACCTCCGCCGCCCCAGCCATGAGCATACCTTACCTGCTCGAAATTCCCGGCTCCCCTCTTCAGTGCATTGATTGGCTGAAGAGGAGCACTGATTGGCTGAAGAGGAGCTGTTTGAAATTCCCGGCTCCCCTCTTCAGCCAATCAATGCACTGAAGAGGGGAGCCGGGAATTTCGAACACCCGCTACGCCGAGCAGGTAAGGTATGCTCGCGGCGGGGGCTATCGGAGCGGCGGCGGGGGTGGCGATCGGAGCGGCGGGGGTGGCGATCGGGGCGGCGGGGGTGGCGATCGAGCCGGCGGGGGTGGCGATCGAGCCGGCGCAGGGGGCTGCGGATGAGCGGGGGGCCGGGCTGTGGATGAGCGGGGGGCCGGGCTGCGGATGAGCGGGGGGCCGGGCTGTGGATGAGCGGGGGGGCTGGGCTGCGGGCAGGCGATCTTAAAACGATCGCAAACGATTTTTCCGTACGATATATCGTACCGTCTAAACGCTGATCGTTATTTAAAAAAAAAAGTTACTCCGACATCGTTAATCGTGCGATCGGGCCAATTATCGTCCCGTGTAAACGTAGCATAACAGTTATGCTACGTTTACACGGAACGATTATCGGGCGAATTTTCGCGATAACGATCGAATTCGAACGATAATCGTACGTGTAAACGCGGCGAACGATCGATAAATCGTTGATTTTGATCTTTCAACATGTTCTTAAATCGTCGTTCGCAAAAAATTTGCCGATCGTTCTGTGTAAACAGTCGTTTACTGATTTTACCTATGTGTGAGATAGGCTTAAGCGATCGTTAAACTAATTTTCTGTACGATATATCGTTCCATCTAAATGCTGATCGTTATAAAAAAAAAAAACGTTACTTCGAAATCGTTAATCGTACGATCGGGCCAATAATCGCCTCGTGTAAACTTAGCATTACCCCAAACAATAAAGCTCTTGATAGGAGAGTCCTGAGCTCCTGACACAGCTGCTGATCGTTGATCAGGATCAGCACTCTCCTCTCCAGCCCTCACTGACAGCAGACAGGTAGGAGCACACAGTCCCTTCTATGTGGTACTTTGTGTGTACCGTACAGTATATCCATGTTCATGGATGTTATAGTGTATAGGCCGAAGCCTCTCGGGTCATAGAGCTCATAAAGCTCCTTAGTAGTGTTCAGCGAACATCATTGTCCTGGTCGGCCGCAAGGCATTGAAATCCTGGCACCTGAAGAAGTTGGATGTAACCCTAGGGAGTCCTGGAAAACAAGGACACAAGCTATGGCAGAGAAACCATAGCAGATTGCAGTTACATGTGACTTGCATCCTGTGACCAAGAATCAGACATGGATTTCTTGTGACTGCAGTGTTGCATATGGCAGTGCAAAACTGTTTACTATGATTATGTGCGACACTAGTCACCTTATAGCCCTAGACTAAGCGATTTCTTCTTTTTTTTTTTAAAGTGGCAGTGCCCAATTACCACAATGGTCAGAACAGGTCTTGGTGTATGGACCCCCATGTATCTGGCAGAGGCCAAAAGTGGGTCATTTTAGGGTCCATTTACCCAGGAATGGATTTGAAAAGAGGAGAAATCTCAGGCTTTCCTTTATGACCTGATCTCTGTTTATAGTCTGTTTCCGGCTTTGGCTTCAAATCTTTGGTAGATAATCTTTCTGTGTAAATAGACCCTAATGCTAAGTTTACATGAGGCGATTATTGGCCCGATTGCACGATTAACGATTTCGAAGTAACGATTTTTTTTAAATAACGATCAGCGTGTAGACGGTACGATATATTGTACGGAAAAATCGTCTTGCGATTGCGCACCCGCTGCCCCGATCGCCACCCCCCCCCGATCGCCACCCCCGCCGGCGCTTCTCCGATCGCCGCCGCCGCTCCGATGGCCCGGCTCCCCTCTTCAGCCAATCACTGCTGCCTTGCATTGCGAGTGGCCGGACTATCGCGTGACGACTGTTCACACGGAACGATCGGCGAATTTTTGCAAATGACGAACGACGATTTAAGAACCCATTAAAAGATCAAAATGAACGATTTCTCGCTCGTCGTTCGATCGTTCACCGCGTTTACACGTATGATTATCGTTTTAATTCGATCGTTATCGTGCAAATTCGCACGATAATCGTTCCGTGTAAACCCAGCATTAGGCTCGGTTTGGAACGTATGGACTTTAGCTGGATCCCATAAGAAAATGTATAATACATGATATACATCTTTTTACTCTGGGATCCATCGGTCTTACTAAGTGGAATCCATCATTATATGTCAGACTTACCACATTAGGGTCTGTTCAGAATACACAATCATACTAGTTTCACACACAGCAGCTTTTGGAAAGCTGCTGTTTCAGATTTTGAGCCAATCCCAGAAGTGGATCCAGTAAGAAGCAGAGGTATACAGCTGTCCTTTATATTTCCCATTCCTTTTTAATCCACATCTGGCTCTGGCACAAAAACTACCGTGTGTGAAACCAGCCTCACTGTTGGAGTCCTTGTATCCTGACACGAAATCATGTGACTGGGGCCCTAATTCTGAGCAGTGTAGACACAGAATTAGGCCTCGTTCACACACTGAGTAATTTTTCAGGACTGTATATTATTTCCCCAATCCGTAAAAAATGTAGTACAACCACAAACCGTAAGGTTTGCCAAAATTGTGGATTCAATAGACTTCTGTTTGCTACTTGTTCTGCAATTGCGGTCAGCACTAAGACAGGTCCATTTTTTTGCGGACTGTATCACGGATCCTTAAAGGGATTATCCAGCGCTACAAAAACATGGCCACTTTCCCCCCTCTCTTGTCTCCAGATTGGGTGAAGTTTGGGACTCAGTTCCATTGAAGTAAATGGAGCTTAAAGGGGTTATCCAGCGCTACAAAAACATGGCCACTTTCCCCCTACTGTTGTCTCCAGTTTGGGTGGGGTTTTGAAACTCAGTTTGATTCAATTGCAAACTGCACCTGAACTGGAGACAACAGTAGGGGGAAAAGTGGCCATGTTTTTGTAGTGCTGGATAACCCCTTTAATTGCAAACCGCACCTGAACTGGAGACATGAGAGGGTGATAAATGGCCATGTTTTTGTTGCGCTGGATAATCCCTTTAAATATACAGATGTGTGTACAGTGTGATAAGCCCAACAGAAATCAATGGGGATCAAATTTGTCAGTGACTGCGGACCCACAATTATGGACAAGTTTACAGAATGTGTGAATTAGGCCTTAGGTTACTTTTACATGTTCAGTAGTTTTTTTCTGGACCGAATATGATCGTCTTCAATCTGTAAAAAAAAAAAAAAAAAGTCATGGCATCCTTATTTTTTGTGGATCATTAAAAAAGGGGAAGGGGTCGGTTTAATAAGTGGAAGTGGTTTAAAACAATTACTCGTCTGTATTATTTACAGATTTGCGAGCGTTACAGACGTTTCTTCTGTAAATGTCGGATTCTGCTCCCATTGACTCAATTAGATAATCCGTGCCAGTAGATAATCTGTGCCAGTCCGCATTAGAGCTTATCAGTAATTTTCATAGATTATGGTTTCAATCAGGGATGGTCCGAACCTGCCGAGGTTCGGGTTCGTACGAACCCGAACTCTCGACAATGATTCCCGCTGTCTGCTCGCTCCGTGGAGAGGGTGGATACAGCAGGAGGACCGCCTGGAAAACTGGGATACAGTCATAGCCATAGGCTGTATCCCAGTTTTCCAGGCGGTCCTCCCGCTATATCCACCCGCTGCACCGAGCGGCCAGACAGCGGGAATCTGATGACGAGCGTTCGGGTTCATACGAACCTGAACCTCTGCAGGTTCGGACTATCCTTAGTTTCAATTTATGAATTGTGGGGCAGATTTATCAAACATGGTGTAAAGTAGAATTGGCTCAGTTGCCCCTAGCAACCAATCAGATTCCATCTTTCATTCCTCACAGACTGTTTGGAAAATGAAAGGTGGAATCTGATTGGTTGCTAGGGGCAACTGAGCCAGTTTCACGTTACACCATGTTTGATAAATCTCCCCCAATGTGTGAACAGCAGTAGTGGATTATAATAGGGTTGTTTCGGGCGGCAGCCCGGGGCCCTGAGCTCCTGGGGGGCCCATGACCACCCAAAAAGACTTATACTTTCAGTGGTGTACTGTCTCCTGGCTACACTTCCGCCATGATTTGCAAAAATAACAGGTTTTTTTATGGCAATTTTGCACAAATAATAATAATAATAAATTTATTTGTATAGTGCCAACAGATTCCGCAGCGCTTTTTTTTCTATGCATACAGTACAGAGGTACATAATACGCAGTTAAATTGGAATAAATAATTACATAGTTAATAAAAATAACAAAAAATACAAAATACATAGTATAGACGAGACCTGCTCGTTGGAGCTTACAGACTAATTTTCATAGACACCAGGCATAAGTGCTTTATTTGTCCATGGTCCAGCCATTGTACATAATTAAAATTACAGGATGAACCAGTAACAACGCCAATGTCTGATGCAGGTAAACATATAAAGTGCAGGAACAGTCAGAGAAATAGAGCAAGGGAAACAGAAGGGGGAAACAGTTTAGGGAACGTTATAAGCGAGCCTGAAGAGATGAGTCTTCAGGGCACGCTTGAAACTGTGGGTATTGGGTATTAGTCTGATGTGTTTGGGTAGGGCATTCCAGAAAATTGGTGCAGCACGGGAGAAGTCTTGGAGGCGGGAATGAGAGGTTCTGATTATAGAAGATATTAAGGTTAGATCATTTGCAGAGCGCAGAGCACGGGAAGGATGGTAGGTGGAGATGAGGGAGGAGATGTATGGAGGGGCAGAGTTGTGGAGAGCTTTATGGGTGAGGGTGAGGAGCTTGAAGTGGATTCTGGATTTCATGGGTAACCAGTGCAGTGACTGGCACAGAGGAGAGACATCGGTATAGCGGCTGGAGAGGAAGATGAGTCTGGCTGTTGCGTTCAGGATAGACTGGAGAGGGGAGAGCTTAGACAGAGGAAGACCGATTAGTAGGGAGTTACAGTAGTCAAGACGGGAGTGGATCAGGGCAACAGTCAGAGTCTGAGCGGTGTCAGTGGTAAGGAATGGGCGGATTCTGGAGATGTTTTTGAGATGGAGATGACAGGAGCGTGTAAGAGCTTGGATATAGGGAGTAAATCCGGACATGATAACATTATCTGTCCTGTACTATGAACGCCAGGCTAGTGCTGCCATAGTTACAGTGGGGTGGGGGGGTCCAGGCTTTGTGAACAGCCCGGGGCCTATGGTAAAGTTAATCCGCCCCTGGTGAACAGCCCGAATTAAAGGTTATCCAGTGCTACATAAACATGGCCACTTTCTTTCAGAGACAAAACCACTCTTGTCTCCAGTTCTGGTGCAGTTTGCAATTAAGCTCCATTCACTTCAATGAAACTGAGCAGCAAAACCCCACCCAAGCTGGAGACTAGAGTGGTGCTGTCTCTGGAAGAAAGTGGCCATGTTTTTGTAGCGCTTGATAAACCCTTTAACCCCTAGACAACCTTGGACATACCGGTACGTCCTGGAAGTCTGTCCCCAGACGACCCTGGACGTACCGGTACGTCCTGAGCTATGAAGTGCTCCAGAGCGGAGCGCGCTTCATAGCAGGTGGGGGCCGGCTGCAATCAGCAGCCGTCACCTCACCGTTAATGACACGCTGCGGCGTTTAAGTGTGACGGGGAGTCCCCTGTCACTTACTGATGGGGACCCCCGCAGTGTGACTGCGAGAGTCCTGATCGTTAAAACAGCCCGCCGGAGGTCTCTCACCTGCCTCCGTGCGGTCCGATCTGTGATCTGCTTCACTGAGCCTGCACAGGCAGGCTCAATGAGCAGAGCGCCAATAACACTGATCAATGCTATGCCTATGACATAGCAATGATCAGTGTAGAAAAGGAAACTAATGTATGTACAAGTCCCCCAAAGGGACTTAAAATGCATTAAAAAAAAAAGTTTAAATCACTAACACACTACCCCAAAACCCCTCCCCCCATAAAAGTTTAAATCACCCCCATTTCCCATTATATAAATAAAACATATAAAAATAAATAAATAAACATATAATATACCGTAGGGTGCGTAATTGTCCGATCTATTAAAATATAACTAGCGTCATTGTGAACGGCGTACACGAAAAGAGGAAAAAAGGGCGCGGATTACCGATTTTATGTTACATTATATAAAAAAAAATAAAAAGTGATCAAAACGTCCGATCTTCACAAATATGGTATTAATAAAAACTAGAGATCATGGTGGAAAAAATGACACCCCATACAGCCCCGTAGGTGAAAAAATAAAACCGTGATAAGCGTCACAATAGGGCCATTATATTAATATTTAATTGACAAAAAAAAGGATTTCATAAAAAAAATATATAACATTAGAGAATCTGCGTAAACCGGCATATGGTTGTGTTCGGGCTGACCTATAGAGTAATAGTATCATGTCGCTTTTACCATATAGTGCATTACGTAGACACAGGAACCCCCCAAACGTTACCATATTGCATTCTTTTTTTACAATTTCACCAATTTATATCTTCATAAATAATATATTTGGGCTTCCGTCATCCATGTTATGGTAAAATGAAAGACGCCATTACACAGTACAACTATTCCTGTAACAAACAAGCACTTACATGGCCTTGTAGATAGAAAACAGAAAGTGCTGGAGCTCTTAGAAGGGGAGGAGGAAAAAATGAAAGCGCAAAGATAAAAATTTGCGCGGTCCACTGGGTCATTTTGGGCCTGGTCCTCAAAGGGTTAAATGAATGAGCCCTAAATTTGTTGTTGTTAAGGATCCAGCCGCCCATAGGTGTTAATGGTCCATACTGGACCTGTGATCCGCGCTGCAAAAAGTGCAGGTCGGCCCTAGTACAGACCACAAATGCGACACTGAATGGGTTTGTACAATTGCGGACAGCACTACGGATGTGTGAAGGAGGCCTTACAGATTACAATATAGGGACTCTACCCATGGGATCCATGTAGGCAGCACATAGCTTCACATGGTCTCAGCAGTGAGGCATGCTGGGAGTTGTAGTTTTGCAACATCTGGAATGTTCCAAGATTACTATCAATAGAAATACCCTGGTCCTTTTTTTTTTTTCCCTTTGAAAACCAAACTGCTATAACCCAGTTGACCAGCAGAGGGCAGTATGATCTCACACTTCCCAACCTTGTCACAGTTTTGTGATTTTTATGGCCCCACACCATAAGGCGCCTTGTGACTTATTTCATTTTAAACAACACCCTGTCCCTAACTAATGGCACAAACCTAAATCTGATGATGGCTTATTAAAGAGAATCTGCATGCAGCAATGCCAAAAGGACAATCTGTTACTTGCTAAGCCAAAGCAATTTAATAGATGTTTGCTGAACAACTTGAAAATCGCCCCATTTGTGGCGTCATGTTAGAAACGTTGCATTGATTTCTGGCCAAGCGCTATGCGCGCCCAAGTAAATTGAAACATATTAAACAACGTGTCGACCTTTTTTTGCTACTTAAAATGCGGAATATGTGAATTGGCTTGGACGGGATTCCGGATTGATTGGCGTTTGTCACGTCTGGAGAATACAAATCTTATTTCATAGAGGCTCCTCAAAAATTGTGGTGACATACATTGCCAAAAAAGAGGATACAATTTCAAGGCCATTAAGGCAACCAATAATATTTGTCTGCCATTGCTTCATGCATAACTGGTGACTTTGGGACCACTGTCCCCACTCATGACATCCATGCATCCTAATAGCATAGTTGCCAATATTTGAAATTTTTTCCCAGGACACTTAGGCTTTGCCAACAAGATGCTGGGTGACCGCCATCATACTAACTACTATACAAAATGTTGGAAAAGTTGGGTGACCGCCATTATACTGACTATTATACAAGATGCAAGGAAAGCTGGGTGACCTCTATTATACTGACTACTATACAAGATGCAAGGAAAGCGTTGCATGCCCCTGCGGCCTATATAATTCATGATTATACTCACACCTCAGCCTGGCCGCGGCCCTCTAGTTTATTGGGGGAACCGGCCCGGGGGGGCATGTGCCCCCCGGCCCAGCCCACCACTGAAAACCAGGACCTTTCTGGAAAAACTGGGACTGTTGGCAACTATAAATAAATATAGGGCACATGGAAAGGAGGTGTCCTCTTGCAATAAATCCTTTTCCCTCTCGCTATAATCTACAACAGGATTAAATGTTGTCACTGGGCGACTATGGGAGTCGGTGCTATAGATGGAGAGGGATGCAGGGATAGCTATAGAACTCCCCTTATGGATGATCAGGATAGTGAGAAGAACATGCAATGACTGCTAGATGGCGCTATCTTACTATATAAAGGAAGGGAGGTTGTATACAGTCTCTATAGTACATCCTAGCTGTTTGTCTCTGTTAGTGCTTCGAGTTTTCTTTCCATCGGACATACACATCCTCAACGTTGAAATTGCAACATCAAAAAGGAAAGTCATGGAATTATAGAAATCACAGGATAGCCATGTTAATGATCTGCAAATGATCAAAAATGGAAACAAAATATTCAAAATATATAGGTTTAAAGAGTACTCAGGGGGAAAAATTCTTTTAAATCAACTGGTGTCAGCAAGTGCCAGAGATTTGTAATTAACTTGTATTAAAAGATCTCCAGTCTTCCAGTACTTATCAGCTGCTGTATGTCCTGCAGGAAGTGGTGTATTCTCTCCAGTCTGACATAGTGCTCTCTGCTTCCACCTCTGTCCATGTCAGGAACTGTCCAGAGCAGCAGCAAATCCCTATAGAAAACATCTCCTGCCCTCCAGACTGGAAGGAACACACCACTTCCCGCAGGGCATACAGCAGCTGATACAAAAAAACTTGTCTTCCAGTACTTATCAGCTGCTGTATGTTGGTAGTTGCAAAGGGAGCGACCATCGGTGGATCTTTATGAGTTGTGTGCCTGAGTGCATACAGCATGGCAGAATGTTCCTCAGATACCCACTAATGTCCTCATTGATGGCGTGCCAGGGTGTTACATGCATGTGGCACTTACACTCTATACTGAATAAATCATGATGCTTTAATATTATCATTTGCATATTATTAACGGGTCTACCCATCCAGTGATTTCCATAATTCTGCGGCATTTCCTTTTTGATGTTTCAATTGCGGTAAATGAAGAGCATACATATATAATTCTTGTTTGTATTGTATAGAGAAGGACAGCAGACTATGCTTTACTATACTGTAAAAATAAACATATGCATATGCCAAAATGGCACACTATATATCAGTGGTGTCAAACCTGCGACTCTAGATAATTTAAAATTACAATTCTCGTCATGCCTGGTGAATTTGTTGGGAAAGTAAAAGAAAGGTTGGACATGGAAATTAAAGGGGTTGGCCACTTTATAGTAAATTGTTCAGTGTGCAGTATTAGTAAGTGTACTCACTGTATATAATGAAAGCAGCTCCCTGTGCACCCCATAGAGCTAAAGATAGATTCCCCTCCTCTAAGTTGTGGTGTCCTGCTCTGTGGCGAGTCTGTCCATAAGATGGCCGACATGGAGGAGCATGTGACCATGCCCCGCCCCCCAGTGTTCAACACTGAGCCTTTATTTGCCAGATTTTAGCTCTGTGGGGTACACAGGGAGCTGCTGTAAGGACACTTAATAATACTGTACACTGAGCAATTTTACTATTAAGTGGCCAACCCCTTTAAAGGAAAGGTTGGAAAAGGAAATGAAATGAAAGGCCAGGTTAGAAATGGAACGGAAGGGAATGGTTGGGAACGGAAAGGAAATATTTGATCAGTTAAGAAGGGAGAGGAATTGCTGGGAAAAGAAAAGTTGGGAAAGGAAAGGTTGGGAAAGGAAATGAAAGGCCAGGTTAGAAATGGAACGGAAGGGAATGGTTGGGAAAGGAGCAAAATTGTTGGGAAACTAAAGACAAGGGTGGCAAAGGAGAGGGTGGGAAATGTTGGGAAAGGAGAGGGTGGGAAAAGGAAAGAAAGATTGGGAAAGGAAATTAAGAGAGAGGTTGGGAAAGGAAAGGTTGGAAATATAAAGAAATTGTTGGTAATGGAAAGGACAGGTTGGGAAAGTTTGGGAACAGAAAGGACAGGTTGGGAAAGTAAAAGTTCTGTGTCTTTTTCCAAAAGGAGCCAAGTTTTTCTAGTTATAGAGAACCCCATTTCACGTTCCTTTTCTTTATTCCATATATGTGGCGCTCTGCTTGGTAAACAATGAAGGGGGTGCAGGCCTGGCTTTCCATTGTTGAGGTGCCCATAGTATGAGATTTGGAAGAAGCTTGTAACATCTTGAGATCAGGTCATTCCTGTCCATAGATGCTGCAGCAGGTTGCCGGAACTGTCTTCTAGGGTATATTAAATGGAGATAATCTGTAATAGGGCTATCTCCCTGTGTAATGTGCGACTGACAGCTGATTGCGAGAAAGGGGCACACAACTGATCCGACCTTGTTAATAAGCGACAATCACCAAGATTAGTGCTCACACTGGACATTGCACAACGACTTTCAATATTTTTCTTTACTTTGAACTCCAAATTTTTTAACATTTTGCTGAAATCTTTTTGAAGGATGTATTAGATGGCCCAAGCCACACAGTAACAGAGATTACAGAGTCTATTACATGGCTCGATAATGCTAGTCCTAGTATTACTCAGCCATTGCCCGTACATCTCCTATTACACGTGGGGGGGGGGGGGATTAGTGTTAATCGAACTGTTCGAGAAAAGTTAAGTTCTAGTCGAACATTTCGATTTACTCAAACCAAACTTTTTACTGTTCATTCGAGTTAGTGTTCAAGTTTGGGCGCCTTTCTGCCAGACAATCAGTGCAGAGCACATAGAAGTGTCAGAAACATCATTGCTGAGGTGTAGGGGTCTCATTGGCTGCTAAAATCACGTGGCCATCTCATATATATATCACTGTGATGTGTTCTGGATGCCATTTTCTGCTCACTCACTGTGCTGTACAGACTGCTCTGTCTGTCTGTCTGTTTGCATGCTGCTATTTAGCTTAGTTAAGTAGGTAGTTAGTGTAGTGTTTAGCAAGCTCAGGAACTTAGGGACAAGCTTGGGGAGTTAGGGAGAAGCGTAGACTTAGTTAGATAGCATTTTTCTCTCCATAGACAGCAATACTTGGGTTTGGTAAAGCTGGGTGACCTCCATTATTTTCTTATTCACGCTCAGTGCCCAAAAGTCAATTTTTGTCCAGTTTTTATTGCTGAATAATAGTATAAAAAAAAGTCTTCCCATCTGTCATACGCATCAATCAATCATACACAGTAGTTGCTGCCTCAACTCTGCTACGTCACTACCTTACTACCTCAACTCTGCTATGTTACTATCTTACTACCTTAACTCTGCTATGTCACTACCTTACTACCTCAACTCTGTCACTACCTTAACTCTGCTGTGTCACTACTTTACTACCTACACTCTGCTATGTCACTATCTTAACTCTGCTACCTCAGTTATCCATTGAAAAGAATGAAGTATTTTACCCTCTTAATTTTTTTTTTCTGCTGTTCTTAGAGCCAAATTTTCTTCACTAAGTTGTTCCATGTATCCAGTTTCCTCTTCTGGATTGTAATCCCAGCTTCTCCTTACCGGTATAAAAATTAACCCGAACACCTCCCATTGACTTTATTGGGGTCTAGTCTGTTCGAGGTTCGACTTGAACTCGAACATTTTTCTGTTCAATCATTACTAGTAGGGATGAGCAAACCTTGAGAACACTTGGGTTCATCTGCACCCAAGTGTACAGTCACCGGTAATCAAATGCTGCACACTTTCTCAAGGTTCGCTCATTTCTAACGGGGAGATGGGCAATTGATGGAAGATTATTATTTGACAGGTCAGAAGTGAGTGATCAGCTGATGAGTGAGCGCTTGCTTTTTGGCTGATCGCTGACCCTATTCCATGGGGTGACTGGCCAGATGGTCCTGTGTAAAAGGGGCTTTATTCTTCTTACATCTTAAGCTGTGGAAAAAAAAAGGTTTTCCCGCTCCTCACTGCAATGCGGACAGTATAGGAAATCTGATTATCTTATAAATTATTAAGCAAACTGGAAAGCCAAACAACATCAATTACGATGATTATTTAGCCCGAAGCGTACTTAATTTCCAGGCTGGTAACATAACTTTCCTGAAATGTTTGCTGTGCGTTCCGGCTCGCCTTTACAAATGTGCGCTCTGTGACAGTCGGCTCGCGTACTGGCTGCTTAAGAATGCAAAGAGCCAAATTAGGAAAACTTTACGTTCCAAATCGGACTCTTCTTCAGTTTGATTGGACCGGAAGAAACCATTTTTTTTTTTTGTTTTATGCGAAATTGATTCCATTAATGGTCCTTTATTTTAAAATTAATTTGTTTATTCTGCTGAGAAACTTCCTGACTCTCTGAAAATGTTCCAAATGAGCCATAGCCTCGGCGCTCTGCTAACAGAACAATATGCGCTGCCCTGGGAGACGACTAATGAAGTGCAATGCGGCTCTGTCAAGTTGTTACCAGACTATCAGAGGGATCCAGATAATGAAGAGATTGAAAGCTAGTATAAATGTATGCTAAGGGAGGAAATGAATCATTCTAGTCACACCGCGCTTCACCTGGGCTTACAGCTTACCAGTATAATAAGAATCAATGATGATGGGGCAGACAGTTGCAAAAAAAAAAAAAAAAAAAAAAACCTTTGGCATTTCTCCATGCACTGTGGATGTTTACACGGTAGATTGCCTTGATGACAAAGCTGCCTGACCCACCACTCCTGTGATGACCTCCTCCCTTCAGCCATGTTGACCACCATAGGCACCACCTCCTGTATGTCTGGCAGCCTATTTGATAGAGATTTATAATAGTACTTTGCCTATGTATTATTTTTTCCTTGTTTTTTTTTTTTATTGTTCTTGGATATGATTTCAACTATGACCTTAGTTTTTTGTTTTCGGATTCTGTCCCTGTCTTTCTCCTTTGGTTTATTTCCTAGAACCTATGGTTTTATTCCTGGTTCTGATCCCTGGCTCGTTCTCTAACTTTACCCTTAGCTTGTTGAATCCTCGCTACACACCTGGCTCTGTTTCATTCTCGGTCGGATCCATCAGCTTACCTACCTGCTGCCATTTGGTGACTGTTACAGCAGGGTTGTAGCTAGGATTCACAGGGCCCCATAGCAAAAAATTTTAGGGTCCCCCCCTCCCCTACGCACAACACAAAGCACTGCGCATATTTATGCTTTACTGCTGGTGCACTGATAAACCCTGACCTCTGCACGGAGCTCTACACATTTTCCTTTCCTACTTGATTGCCACCTGGAGAACAGATTTCAGAGGTTATAAGTGCAGTGAAGCAGAGATCTCTGTCTTCTGCTTGTTAACCCTTTTTTTGTGTTGCAGCATGTAAGTAAACTTACACACTGCAGTACATAAGGGGTTAAGCAGAAGGACACACGCTCTTACTAGAGAGTCCATCCGAACCCGAACTTTTGGCATTTGAATAGTGGTGACTGCTGAAGTTGGATAAAGCCCTAAAGCTATGTGGAAAACATGGATATAGTCATTGGCTGTATCCATGTTTTCCAGACAACCTTAGAGCTTTATCCAAGTTCAGCAGCCCCAGCTAATCAAATGCCGAAAGTTCAGGTTCGGATCGACTCGAACCCGAACCCGGTTCGCTCATGTGTAGCTCTTACCTTCTCCCCCTCCTGTACAGGCCCCATAGCAACTGCCTACCCTGCCTCTATTGTAGCTATTCCACTGTGTTATGAAAACCCTGATCAGCAAAGTCTGTACCTCTCTCTGGAGTTAAAGGGACTCAATCAGCATTTTTGCGCTGATTGGTCTCCCAGAATGGCGGCACGCACTTGGCAGACAGCTCTCCGGCAGTGTCGGGGGCTCCGGGCTCCGTGGGCTTCATGTGCAGTAAAATGCTAACTGGCCTCCTTGCCTGTCAATCACCCCACAGAGCGCGCAGACAGGACAGAGAGCTGTGACTAGTCATAGCCCAGATGACTAGTTTGAGTCTCTGCCCGTGCCTCACACATGAAGCCCGGATCCCTAGACACCACATGAGAGCCGGGTGCGTTCAGTTATTCCGGAGCCCAGTCTGCACAAATGTGCTGATTAATTTCCATTAAAAAGGTTATCCACAATTAAAATAGAGCCACACCTGTTCTCAGGTTATGTGTTGTATTACAGCTTGGCTCTGTTTACTTCAATGGAACTGAGCTTCAATACCACACACATCCTGAGGACAAGAGTAGCGCTTTTTCTGGAGGAAAGCAGGAATGTTAATTCTAACCTACTCAGCTCCTAAAAAAATATATATATATCTGTCCAGTCTAAAACAGTGAGTATTAGATTGGGAGGAGGGGATGCAGCTGCAGTTCCTCTCCCTCAGTATCTGTGTGAGACCCAGGTTGTGGGAGGGGAAGCAGCAAGGAGAAGGCATGATTGGCTGAGAGCATACGGAACAACTCTGACATCATATTTTACAGCTGAAGATTCATGGCCTGGCTTTCAGGTACTTGAGGGAAATCAGGAACACAGTTTAGTCCTAGTTACTTTAGGTGATGGCCACAGGGCCCAGGCCATTGACGAACACCCTCAGAATACTCTGTTCTGCTTTACTGTTCTGTTCACACTACATTTCTGGTACTAAAATAAACAAAAAAAAATGAGCACATGACTCTCCACCTCTACTAGCTCAGTACAGGACTGAAAAATAAAGAGACTTGAGATAGGCCCATAGGTAGTAAGGTGGCTGGCAAGCATCCTCTCAAGCACATACAGAATATCGCATAGACAATTAACCCCTTTAGCTTCTTCAGCACGTGCTTGCAGTGAAAGAAAACATACAGTGACATCTAGTGACCAAAATGCAGTGTAGCACCTTCATCCACAGATTAAACCCTGTAATACATCTGCTAACAGTGCCAACCTACATTCACTGCAGTGGCACGCGGATTCTGGGACAATGCACTTTTGCTGATTTTTTTTTTTATTATTATTTTTTTTTTTATCACTTTTATAAATCACATTGCAATTTTTACATTCTGCAGAAAAAGTGTATTTGAAGGAGGCCTAAGGGGGACTTGTGACTAAAATAATGTGTGTTCCCCACTGAATGCTCATTGCTTTTATACGAAAACTATCCCTCGGTAATTATATGGCGTTATGGGTCATAATCCCGCAGCTGCATCTTCACTACATCTTCTTACAGCGCTTTTAAGAACCCAGATGTCCAAATTTATTGAAGAAAGTAAAGTCTGAAATTTATGATTTGCACTGGTGTATATTTGCTGAACAAGCCCGTTCAGTCAGCCCAAGATAGTCATAGAGAGCTGTAATGGCTGCACAAAAATTGTATAAAACAGTAGATTGGTGTTTGCAACCTTCAGTATGTCAGATATTGTGGTCTGGCTGCATCTGAACTCTTGTTCTCTGGTTCTTGTAGTTCACCTTGGAGCTGCTCCAGGCCTTTTAGCATTCTCTGGTATACTTTCTTGCTAAGTTCTACCAAGACCTGGGCTTTTTCCTGTAACACGATAGCTCTGGAGCTTCCTCCTTGTAGCATGTATGCTTCTCAGCACACACTCCTAGCCAAAAGTGACAGGGACAAGCTGATGAAAATAACTCTACTCTTCAAGCGCGCGTTCATACTATGGAATCCGCGTGGTTAACATCCCGCGAATTCCAGCACGCTCTCCCACTTGACTCTCCGCACATGCCATAGACTCCATCCGCTCAGGCGCATTCCGCTGACTGCCCAAACAATTGACATGTCTATGGCACAGATGGAGAGTCAAGCGGGAGCACGCGGATGTTTTCTGTGCGGATTCCCTAGTGTGAACGCACCCTAAATAAGGAAAGGCAAAGAGGTGGGCAAAGTAAAGGCAAAGGCAGGGGTGCTAGATATTACTTGCAGGGGCTGATGGTACAGTGCCACTGTGGCACTTGTCACATGGCTTGGCGTTGTGGGAGCCATCCCCAGGTCCCAACCCATACCCATTAAAACATTGTCCCTGACGTTTCCTTTTGTAGTGTGGTGGTGCAGGATAAGAAGACCACAGAGTCCCAGTTAAATTAAACAAGATAAAACATTTACTTCTAATGAATATAAGCAGAGTGAGAATAGTTCAACCACCAGTGCATCAAAATGTCTAATAAGTATGAAGATTAAAGCGACTCTGTAACCACAATTTGCCCACCCCAAACTGCTTGTACTTCGGAAAGCTGCTTCTAATCCAAGATCTGTCTTGGAGTCCGTTCGGCAGGTGATGCAGTTATTGTCCTAAAAAACAACTTTTAAACTGGCAGCCCTGTGTCACACTGGCATGGCCTAGAGTGTCTATGCATTAGGCTGGCACACCCTCTCTGTCCCTCCTCCCCACCCTCTTCATCATTAGGAATGCCCCAAGCTGATTTTTTACTATTCCTCAGCTGTGTGAATACTGCACATGGGCTGGATCGTTAAGGCACCTGTGTAGTGTTCACTGCAGAGGAATAGGAAAAATCCTGCCTGTGGCATTCATAATGATGAGGAGGGACGGAGGGGTGGTGCAAGGTTAGGGCACAGATACTCTAGGCCACTCCAGTTTGGCACGGGCTGCAAGTTTAAAAGTTGTTTTTTAGGACAATAACTACTTCACCTGCCAAACGGACCCCAGGACAGATCATGGATTAAAAGCAGCTATCCGAAGGTACAAGTGGTTTGGGAGGGACAGATTGTGGGTACAGAGTCGCTTTAAGGATTTCTTGAAGGTTCAGTACAGATAATACAAAAACCATTTATGCAAGGTGGGGTTTGTTAGGCTGGGTGCACACTAAGTTTTTGCAAAAAGCGGTTGGAAAAACAGATTCCTTTGTGTGCATCTGTTTTGATCCGTTTTTTCTATTTTCCATTATTAAAGAAACTGATCAAAATAAATTTTGTTTTTTAACGTACACAAAAATAAGGTCAGCTACCTTTTCTGTACGTTAAAAAAGATGCGTTTTGATCCCTTTTTAAAAAAAAAAAAAAAGTCAATGGAAAAACTGATCAAAATGGATGCACAGAAATGCATCTGTTTTTTCATCCGTTTTTTGCAAAAATGCGGGGGGAAAAAAGCGGATTGTAAAAACGTAGTGTGAGCCCAGCCTTAGCCTGAGAAGTAGGCTTATTAAAGGGAATCTGTCAGCTCCCGGGCCCTACCTAGGGGCAGTCCCCTAGTGAGCATGGTGACTTTTGGTAAATTTTCTGTGCAGTGGATTATGCACAATCTCACGTCTCCTACTGTACAAAAGAGACAAAAAGGACTTGTTTGTGCCACACTCTGGAACACCCCTCCACTCTTTCCCCTCTCTCCTCTTCATGAATAATCAATGCTGCCTGGCCTCCTGCTCGCTCAACTGTCAGTCAGTGTCTCTGATTGCAGATCAGTCCTCTGTAGGCAGGTTATGTTTGAAAGAAACTGTGTAGGGCCTGTAGCCTACGGGTAACTCACCTGTCTAGTGACCTGCCTGCAGTTTGGTTTATGGTTCAAATACTCTGATGGACGTGAAAAAGAGCTCTTTTTTTTTCTATTCTCATTATTGTATCATTGTTAATGCTATGTTCACACACACAGTATTTTTGCTCAGTTTTTTTTGTCAGTATTTTGCAACCATAACCAGTAATGGATTGAAAACACAGAAAGGCTATGTTCACATGCTGTTGAAATTGAGTGGATGGCAGCCACTTAATGGCAAATTATTACTGTTGTTTTAAAACAACGGCCGATATTTGCCATTGAATGGCGGCCATCCGCTCAATTTCAACAGTGTTTCTATAGCCTTTCTATGTTTTCAATCCACTCCTGGTTGCAAAATACTGACCAAAATACTAAACAAAAATACTGTGTGTGAACATAGCCTTAACAATCATACAAAAATGAGAAAAGTAAATAAATAAAGACCTCTATTTCATTTCCATGAGGAGATTTGAACCAGAGAATGAACTGCTGGCAGGTCGCTAGACAGGCGAGTTACCCCAGGATCACAGCTCCAACATATTTGGGCGAGAGATTCAACTGTATCTGAGTGTTTCTTGCAGACATAACCTGCCTACAGAGGACTGATCTGCAATCGGAGACACTGGCTGACAGCTGAGTGAGCAGGAGGCTGGGCAGCATTGATTATTCATGAAGAAGAGGGAGGAGAAAGGAGTGGGGAGGTGTGCCAGAGTGTGGCACAAACAACTCCTCGTTGCCTTTAGAGTAGGAGACGTGAGATTGTACATAATCCACTGCACAGAAAATTACCAAAAGTCACCATGCTCATTAGGGGGCTGCCAGCTACAGCACACTGTCAGCACCTTAGGAAGGGCCAGGGAGCTGACAGATTCCCTTTAAAGTATCCCTGTTAATTCTTGAGATCACTGATTTTAGCAGGAAGACTGAGTTGAATAAAGAAAACTTTAACTTTAATTTTTTAAGTCTCTTTAAAGGGTGACTTCTTAGGTTTTGACTTAAAGGAACTAGGCGGACTTCATTAAGGGGATCTATTGAGAAGAACAACCTGTACTCAAAGCTATGGAGTTGGGTGGGGCACCAAAATCGGTGTAGAAGCTCTTCACCAATACACTGTCTGTAGACTAAAGCTCCTAAGGAATGCTGGGCTTGGAGAATCCGGATAGTCCCCCCAGCGTGAATAGGTTTTTGTCCCCTGTTGGCAGTAGCCGCACCCAAGGTATACTATCGTGACATGGCTAGTAGTCAGGAACACAGGAAACTTGCAGGGTCAGCATACAGGGCAGGCTCAGGGCCATGCCCCTGGAGGACAGCATACTATATTAGTGTAGACTAGCAGAAAGACTGGCAGAAATCAGAGCTTACCTAATCACCCCTAGATAATTTCCTTACCACCTTTTATACGTCAGGGACTGTTTCTTATTGGTGGAAATCTGTTTCTTATTGGTGGAGATCTAAGGTGCTCTGAGACAGGATTGGCTGGTGAGTTAGGGAAACAGAAAATATTTTTCTGTGAGGTGACCTTTACAGGGATTGGTTGACAAGCCAACTCTCAGCAGGTGTCAGACAGTATACATGTAGTTAGTTACATACACTATTAGGCTGGGTTCACACTATGTATATTTCAGTCAGTATTGTGGTCCTCATATTGCAACCAAAACCAGGAGTGGATTGAAAACACAGAAAGGATCTGTTCACACAATGTTGAAATTGAGTGGATGGCCGCCATTTAATGGCAAATATTTGCTGTTATTTTAAAACAACGGCTGTTATATTGAAATAATGGCCGTTATTTACTGTTATATGGCAGCCATCCACTCAATTTCAACATGGTGTGAACAGATCCTTTCTGTGTTTTCAATCCACTCCTGGTTTTGGTTGCAATATGAGGACCACAATACTGACTGAAATATACTGTGTGTGAACCCAGCCTTAACCCTTTATATTGCCTTTCAGCATGTGCTTACAGTGATAGGACAGCATATAGTGACACCTAGTGACCGAAATGCAGTAAGACACCTTCCATCCTCAGATTACCTTGTTATGTATACAATATCAGTGCCGACCTACATATACCCTTAGCAGTGGCGTATGGGTTCTGGGTCACTGCACAACCATTAAATCATAAATCTGTAAGTAGGACTAGAGAGAGGACTAAAACCTAACACGCTGTGAGAACAAATCTCAGCTCTAAGCGTATTCCTTGATACAAACTTGGCCGAACAGAGAGAGATCCGGAGATTTATGAGAGCAGCATTTAAACTAAGACCATATATCCCATCTCTTTCTCCTCAGTGGGATTTAAATATAGTTTTTCAGGGCTTGGCTAAATATCCATTTGAGCCCTTGAATGCTATTGACTTGAAATATCTTTCCTTCAAAACAGCTTTTCTCATCGCTATTACCTCAGCCAGATGCCTGGGGAGATTCCGGCTCTTTCTATTAAGGAACCATACCTTGAGATTCTGAAGGAAAAAATTGTTTAAAACTCAACCTTTTTTTTTTTTTTTTTTTTAACCTAAAGTTGTGATGAGCCACATAAACAACCTGCACAAAATTTTTACCATACTTTTGTGCTGATAAAAAATCCCACTCCCTGTACTGTATGTAAGAAGTATTTTTTTTATTAAGATTAAAGGGGTACACCAGCCATTTATTTTTCTCTTTCAAATTTACTGTTTTTGAAAGTTTTACAGAATTTTAATTTACTTCTATTTTCAAATCTCCAGTACTTCCAGTACTTATTAGCTGCTGTGTGTCCTGCATGAGGTGGTGTATTCTTTCCAGTCTGACACAGTTCTATCTGCTGCCACCTCTGTCCATGTCAGGAACTGTCCAGAGCAGCAGCAAATCCCCATAGAAAACCTCTCCTGCTCTGGACAGTTCCTGTCATGGACAGAGGTGGCAGCAGAGAGCACTATGTCAAACTGGAAAGACTACACCACTTCCTGCAGGACATACAGCAGCTGATACTTTACAGATTTACAGATCTACAGACAATTACAGATCTATATAACTTTCTGGAACCAGTTGATTTGAAAGAAAAAAAAAATCACTGGACTACCCCTTTAAGACCAAAGATTTGTATAGAGAGTCACACTTGTTAATCCAAAAAAATATATATATTTTTTTCCCATTACAAAGGGACAAAACATGTAAGGATAGTATTACAGGGTGGATCTGTTCCACTGTTTCTAAATGCTATACTCGTTTTGCCACCTCCAGGCTCCTGAACACATTGAAGCCCATTGTGCATTGGGGTCCTCAAGTATCCACCATTAGACTGCCCCTCTCTTTCTTGCAAATCAACTGGTTTCAGAATGTTATATAGATTTGTAATTTACTTCTATTTAAAAATCTCCACTCTTCCAGTACTTATCAGCCACTGTATGTCCTGCAGGAAGTGTTGTATTCTTTCCAGTCTGACACAGTGCTCTCTGCTGCCACCTCTGTCCATGCCTGTAACTGCCCAGAGCAGGAGAGGTTTTTCTATGGGGATTTACTACTGCTCTGGACAGTTCCTGACATGGACAGAGGTGGCAGCAGAGAGCACTGTGTCAGACTGAAAAAAACACCACTTCCTGTAGGTCAGACAGGAGCTCATAAGTACTGGAGTTGATTTGCAAGAAATCATTGGAGTACCCCTTTATTAGGAAACTTACCGATGTGTAGGACTTTCCACAGAAACATGAACTTCCATAGTCAGCTGTGTTTGCACACATAAGTTTAAAGGGGTTGTCCAGCGAAAATCTTTTTCTTTCAAATCAACTGGTGTCAGAAAGTTGTATATACTTGTAACTTCTATTAAAAAATCTCAAGTCTTCCCATACTTATTAGCTGCTGTATGTCCTGCAGGAAATGTTGTTTTATTTTCAGTCTCTCTGCTGACATCTCTGGCCGAGACAGGAACTTTCCAGAGCAGGAGAGGTTTTCTATGGGGATTCATAGAAAACCGAGTCAGAGTTCCTGTATTGGCCAGAGATGTCAGCAGAGAGTCCACAAATGAAAAAATGTTCCAGCAAAAAAAGTCCTTAAAAACACTTTATTGTAAAAAAAAACTTCCATAAAACGCAGCATGTGAACAGGAATGTGTAAGCTAGACGCGTTTCGGCTGTAACCAACCTTTATCAGCTGTGATAAAGGCTGGTTACAGACGAAACGCGTCTAGTTTACACGTACCTGTTCACATGCTGTGTTTTATGGAAGCTTTTTCTACAATAAAGTAAGTGTTTTTAAGGACTTTTTTTGCTGGAACATTTTTTCCATTTGTGGATTTGTTGCTGCATTGGGATTTTGTCCCAACACGAAAAATATGGACAAGGTAGAGTGTCTTTCAAGCCGCCATTATATTTCAGCATAATTATGGTGTATGTGTTTTTTTTCTTACTATGTCAGCAGAGAGCACTGTGTCAGACTGAAAATAAAACCACATTTCCTGCATGACATTCAGCAGCTGATAAGTATGGGAAGACTTGAGATTTTTTAATAGAAGTACATTACAAAACTATAAAACTTTCTGATATCAGTTGATTTGAAAGAAAAATATTTTCGCCGGACAAACCCTTTGAGGCTTTAAAACTTGTGTGCAAACACAGCTGGTTATGGAAATTCAGCTTGCTATGGAAAGTCCTAGGCACTGGTAAGTGACAGGTACACTTTACGGTGGTGGTTAGATGTTTTGTGTCTGACAAAGTTGGCAAAAAATTTATACTTCTAACGGAGACAAAAAATCATAATCCAATTTTATTTTGCTAAAAACCTTTAAAATATCAAGAACCAAGGTTGGATCGGCCCACCAGCACATGGGGAACCCTTACTGGGCTCACGTTCTACCACATTAACGGGCCACAAAGGTCCAGTAAATGTCGACCCCCATTTGAACTAGATTTGAAGCTTACGCCGCTGGGTGCTGTTTCTGTGGGGTCATCAGAAATCCTTCTTCCCATATATTAATGATGTGACCTGTCTGCACAAGGAGAATATCATTTACTATGTGATTTAAATGGACAAGTACATGAATAGGTTGCCAGTAAGATTCTCAGAATTTTCCCTTCTGAAGGGCCCAGGGGACACAGGCCGGATGCTGTAAAAACATAAAAGTCTTTTTTTCTCTGTATGACCGGTGATATTTTTATACTAAAAGCTCAGAACATCGCCTTTCCTTATTCATCTCTCACTATTATCATAAAATATCAGACTTAAAAGGTTGCAAGACCCAAATGCAAGAGGCTCATTTTGGGGGGGAAAAAATGGTAATGCACTAATGCTGTACTCTGTGGAGTCGTCTTGTCATCTTCTAAAATTGGATGTAACAAAGGCTTTTAAGGCACTTACAAAATCAGCGTGCTCTTCATAGTGGCGCGTTGGGATAATAATGGAGAACGCACTCTCATAAAGGGGGCAGAATCAAAAGTTCTGTCAACAGGAGGGAAAATTAATTTTCATTTTAAAAGAACACTGTTACTAGATGAATTTTGTCATGATAAAAACTAAAAAATAAAAAAAAAGGAAGAGATGTCCACATCAACACACACATGTATTGGAGGGTTACACTTCTATTTGTGCATCTTTCCCCCCCTTTTCTATAACCAGCCTGAGTTTAAAACCAAGCAGCAGCATCCTGGCACTGCCAGAAAAGGAAGATTGATTTGGGTTCTCTCTAACCAGCCTTATAATACCAACCTGCCTGAGTATAAAACCAAGCAGCAGCATCCTGGCACTGCCAGAGAAGGAAGATCGATTTGGGTTGTCCCTAACCAGATTTATAATACCAACCTGTCTGAGTATAAAACCAAGCAGCATCCTGGCACTGCCAGATAAGGTAGGTCGATTTGGGTTGGCTCTAACCAGCCTTATAATACCAGCCTGCTACTGCCCAGTCATGGACTGTCATTTTGACACTAAAAACCAATGGTTCCTGGTTCTTTCCAGTGTCCCCGGTGCCAGTACTGGGGTAATAATGGGAGTGGAAGGGGCAGCGTTAGCTGCTGTACGTTCGGATTCTAAGCCCTTTTTAGTATTGAATGCCATCTATGAGACGACTACCAGCACTAAGCCAAATATTAAGGGGAGGGGGCAGACATTAGAAAGGAAAAACCCTTGTTAACCTTTTTATTATTTTTAATTGTTTAGTTTTTTTATTCAACATAGTTCAGTCTTGATCTGAAGGAGTTCTGGTCTTCCTAAAAAAAAAAAAAAAAAAGAAGGAAAGTTATAAAAAAATACTTACCTCTGGCGCTTCCGGGCAGAAGCAGAAGGTGTGAGGCAAGGTTCATACAGCATTTTTGCAATCTGTTGTTTTCATCCATTTTATGCTAGAAACGGATGCATTTGTGTGCTTCCATTTTGATGTTTTTTCCATTGACTTCCATTATAAAAAAGGATCAAAAACAGATCAAACGCCTAAGCTCTTTTTATTGTGCACAAAAATGTGGTTAATGATGTGTTTTGAACCATTTTTTAAAATGGAAGTTAGTGGAAGCAGATCAAAATGGATGCACATAAGTACAACCTCCCCCCCCCCCCCCCCCCCCCCCCCCCCGCATAAAACGGATTGCAAAAATGCAGTGTGAACTCAGTCTTATTATCCTGCTACATACAATGGTGCCGTCATCTGTGAATCATTGTTCTAATGTTGAGGTGACTTTGTTGTGGATACTAGGACAGATGTAGCAAAGTAAAAAAAAAAACAGAAATTGTTCACTCATGTGACCAGTGTAAAAACTAGAATACATCAATATGTAACAAAAATACATAAAAAAACAGAATGTGAATAAAAGAAAATTATACAACTCTATAAATGTATAGTGTCCATAATAAAACAAGTTATTTTCCAGTTTGTAGGTTTCCTTTATATAACATGGGCTATTTAGCAATTATTTTTTTTGTGTGACATTGTGCAGAAGCCCCCAGACAAGATTTAGGATTGTTCTGCCAGTTCACTAGCATAGCAAGGGTTAATATTTATACCCAGTGTTTAATGACTTGGCTTTCTTTTTTTTTTTGTAACTTTTTTGAAAAATTTTTTTGCAGCCTACTGTAAGTCTGTTTTTTTTCCGTAGCAAAAAAGCCTGTTTTATAATTCAATAACATGAAGGATCAGCTTAATATGGATGAGTTTTCTCAGCGGCACACTTTCTCGGTTCTGTTTTTCTGACATTTTCATGATTTCCGCCCAAGGTAGCACGGGAATCAAAAGCTTCTGTTCACGTGGAGCGCATCACTTACGGAATAATCACTCTTTCATATTTCTTCTCGTTTTTTTTTTCCTGTTACAGCTGCGTTCATGCATTTTCCCAGACTTTTTGTGCGGGCCAAAATTTTGCCGTCAAGTGTTTTTTAGTTTTGGATAATTTTTTTGCATCAGAAAACATCAGAACATCCATCCTCAAAACTTCTTCTTCTACAGAAAAATTGGCTGCAACGTTCCTTGCCTATGGTTCCGGTATGATCTGGAACGCTGCTGCCTGTTTCTAATGGAGATAATTAGCGTGTCTGTATATTTTCGGCTTTCACAAAGATGACTTTTTGACTCTCTTCCGTAGCTTCAACTCTGCTTAAAACTTTTTTCTTTGACTCAGTCGTCACAGTCTTGGCTCTCGGCATTTTTACAGTCTTCCTTGTGCTTTTTAAGAAACTTTAGAAGGAAATCCACATTATACTTGCAGCACTCAGCGGTTCACTGAAATAGGACACAATAAGGGTGTATTCACACATGGTAGAAAGTTAGAGAAACTTCTGCGACTGATTTTCTGTTCTATTCCTGGGGTGCCTAAAGCTAAAGCTTTGGCTGTCCAGGCATGCTGGGAATTGTAGTTTTGCAACAGCTACTGGGCTGAAGGTTCCCTATTCCTGATTTAGACAAGTTGAACAGTTGCAGAAATTTTTGGCAATGGTTGACTTCACTGGAAAAAAACAAGAATTGTATGCGGATTCTTGATGATGATCTATATTAAAAAGTCTATATTGAAGTAAGTGTGATTCCATGCAGATTTGGGTGCAGACTCGGCTTCAAAAATTTACATGGAATCTATTCTCTTTATACATTCCCATTTATGCCTTGTATGGGACGCATAAGGTATCTTGGTTCAGGGGTCTTGTAATAGGATTACAAGAGGATCTCCCTCTTTCTCTCTGCTCTTCACACTTTAAGGGTATGTTCACACTGAGTAAGTACGGCGGAGTTCCGCGGCGGAGCTCTCTGACGCGGAATCCCGCCGTGCTCAGTGTCCCGCTGTCTTTGAATCAGAGGGCGCGCGCTCCTCCGCAGCCGGCGCTCTCCGCTCAAAGAAGTGACATGTTATTTCTTTGAGCTGAGAGTGGTGGCTGTGAAGGAGTGCGTGCCCTCTCATTCACTGACAGTGGGACACTGAGTGCGGCGGAATTCCACCATACTTACTCAGTGTGAACATACCCTAAGGTTGAGGTCCTGCAGGTCATGTGATCAAGTTCTTCATTCTTTTCTCTCTGTGCAGGTCCTGCTCCGTCTCCTGTGTTTTCTGATGTTCAGCGCTCACTCTGTACTACAGTGAGTGGGCTGAACATTAGAACACTGGGCCCCTTCTGGGCCACTAGAGGCGCTGTCCTGGTAAGCCTTGTGCTGCTGCCGGCCCTGCAATAAAGTGTGATGTGCTAGAAGTTGCTACTTCTGGGGTCCCCCTTTAAGATTATTTGAAAAGTGTGACCTTACTCGTTAAGATACTGACCAGCAGGGGCGTAGCTAATGTCTCCTGGGCCCTGGTGCGAGAGGTCAACTTGGGCCCCCCCCCCCCTTTCACGACCAAGTGATGCTACTGGTAGGTGTATGTGTGTGTATGTGTATGTATGTATGTGTGTATATATATATATATATATATATATATATATATATATATATATACACACACTCCAAGACAGATATTACCAATAACACCAGCATATAGGAAGTGAAAATATTATCACCATATATATTACCGCCATACTGTTACTGTATACTGAGACCAATATTGCCAATAATACAAGTATACAAGGGGCAAATATTAACGCCACACCACAACCGCTACCATCACCACCACATTGTTACTGACCAAAACCAGTATACTGAGACCAATAAAACACAGTACCGGATAACAAGTAACAAATATTACCACCACATACCGACTAACACCGCCACATACTGACTAACACCGCCACATACCGACTAACACCGCCACATACTGACTAACACCACCTCTGCTACTGAATAAGATCCACTGTACACAGATCACTATCACCTCATACACTCATATAGAGGGGGAAGCAGCTCCACACAGGTTGTATACACCATATAAATTACAGCGCAGATATATCAGGTGACTCACAGGGAACGTCTTTTCTGATCGGAGTTCTTTCCTTTTCATCTTCTTCTCCATCTGCCCTGGGCCGTTATGAGAACTTCTCCGACCCACGAATCCACAGAATCTGCCAGACAGACATATTAGTCTCCTCACTCTGGCACCATCCTCATCTCTATACACACTGCACATCTGTACTGTCCCCTTTACACCCTCATTTGGTGAGTAGCCCTGACTCTATGTGACCCCCTTATAGTATATATAGATGGCCCCCACTGCATGTTGCACCCCCCTTCCCTTATAGATGGCCCCCTCCCCTTATAGATGACCCCCTCTACCCCCATTATAGATGCCCCCTCTCCCCCCCATTATAGATGCCCCCTCTCCCCCCCCATTATAGATGCCCCCCTCCCCTTATAGATGACCCCCTCTACCCCCATTATAGATGCCCCCTCTCTCCCCCCCATTATAGATGCCCCCCTCCCCTTATAGATGGCCCCCACTCCCCCCCCCCTTGAAGATGGCCCCCTCTTCTCCCCCCCTTATAGATACCCCCTCCCCTTATAGATGGCCCCCTCTCCCCCCCCCTTGAAGATGGCCCCCTCTTCTCCCCCCCTTTATATATACCCCCTCTCCCCCCCCCCCTTGAAGATGGCCCCTCTTCGCCCCCCCTTTCCTCTATGCTAAGCAGTATTTAAAAAAAACAAAACACACAAACTCACCTGAAAACCCACTCCCCCGGCGATCCTCTTCTTCAGGCGCTGTCCCCGGCTGATGCGTGGCTGCCGGGGGTGTCCCGTCCTATCCCCGGCAGCGCGCACATCAGTGAGCTCCCTGTACGCCGGGGCTGTGACTTCTGACACAGGAAGCGTCTCTGACGTGCGCTTCCTGTGCCGGAAGTCAGGGCCCCAGGCAGCTTACTGATGCGCTGCGCTGCCGGGGATAGGACGGGACACCCCCGGCAGCCGCGCATCAGCCGGGGGCCCGGACGAGCCCGCTCTTGTGACCGCAAGCAAATCGATGCTTGCGGTCACAAGAGTAATTTAAGGGGAGAGCAGTGCAGTGGCGCGGGCCCCCGCTCGTGGCGCGGGCCCCCCCTCGTAGCGGGCCGGGTCGCAGCGGCGACCGCTGCGACCCTGGTAGCTACGCCACTGCTGACCAGGGTATGTGGTGGTTGATGGACAAGTTATAGAAGGGCGCTATTGGATGTGTTTTGTCTGACTGAATTGTATGTTTATTGGTTTGGGATTTTTTTTTGGAGGGGGGGTGTTATGTGGAGCTGTAATATACTAGATTTAAGACGGGTAGCCTTTAAATGAACAGACGTGTACTGTTTTCTTGCTACTTGTCTTCCTACTTTATGTTATGTTTGTCTCCGAACCTGTAATTATGTTAAGTCATTAATAATGCAGCGGCTCCACAGTTATACAATGGCTTATGTTTTATGCTTGTCTCCAAGACTATAGCATTAAAAACATCTATGTACAGTTTCTGAATCCAGGAGAAAATTTAAAGGGGTTTTACATATTATTATTATTATTATTATTATTATTATTATAATATTTCATTTTTTTGAGTCAAGTGCTTTAAACATAAATAATGGCATATTCACCTGCCCAATCGGCAGTAATGGGCGGTGCAATGCACAATGAGGTGCTGAGACTCTCAATAAACAGCGTAGCTACCAAAGAGGCAGACCACGCAGTTGCTATGGGACCTGAGGGGCAAAGGAGCCCAGGCGTGGCAAAACTTATGGCACAGTTTTTAGGGCCCTTATACAGTTTGCATGAACTGAGCTAATCTCTAGTGATGACATATCTTAGCTATATAGATAAAGTAGCTGATGACTGTGGATATAACTAGCCTTGGAATGGATATATCATGCAGAGACTTCTTTTTGTTACCAGACTGCCTGAATTGTGAAATGATGCACACAGTACTGGATCGCTGTACAGTTTCAGCCCACCCAGCAAATGTAGTGGTGATGCACATACTATTGGGTGCATTGCTGCTTACTGTTATTGCTGGAAACCTTGCCTGCGAAATCCTACAGTCCTGAATCACGTTGTTATGAATATTATTCTCATGCCTCAGGACCGAGTACAGATTTGTGTTCTCTTTTCCTCCTGTGTTTATTGTTATTCCCTGGTGGGTATGTCAGCTTGTTTGAGCTGACAGTATAGTGGTAAGAGGGAAGCTGGACTGGATGTAAAAATCTTTCAAACCTATTGAGGCTTTATGGGAAAACTGTGATGAATGTTATACTAAACCACTGTTGCCACTTTAATACTGCTCTTTCTACAAGAATATAACTACTATCATACTGCCCCTATATACAGGAATATAACTACTATAATACTGCTCCTATATACAGGAATATAACTACTATAATACTGCTCCTATATACAAGAATATAACTACTATAATACTGCTCCTATATACAAGAATATAACTACTATAATATGCACAAGCCAAAAAGACAGAAATGGCTGCACATCGCACCCATGGCTGACACGAAAGCTTATTCAGCTACATTTAAAACCAACATTAGAAGTTAGTATATAATTTGGCCAAACCATATTGCCTCATGTAAATTATATACTAACTTCTGATGTTGGTTTTAAATGTAGCTGAATAAGCTTTCGTGTCAGCCATGGGTGCGATGTGCAGCCATTTCTGTCTTTTTGGCTTGTGCATATATTATGTATTCTGTCCCTTTTTTCATTGTGGCTAGCACTCGGGCTTTGTAAGACCCATGTGATCCAAATTAGCAGGAAGCACCTGTGTACATAAGGGGAGGATCTCCTAGTATTCTCCCATTCTACCTGCAGAGGAATGGAGAGAGGTAAGAGCTTGTTCACACTTGTGTTGCTTGGTGTCCACTTTTTCCGCCTGCGGGGTCCGGGGGGCCCTTTAGGGTCCGGTCCTGTGACAACGGGTTACAGGGCCATTCCGTGGCCCCTCTTCTCTGCTTGGGCACGTTTTGCAGGGATTGTGGTCGCTTACCGGCACAGTGATGTTTTTTGGTTAGGGACTCATGTGTATCAGAAGACCTGCACGTGGTACATGAGGCAATATGGTTTGGCCAAATTATATTCTAACTTCTGATGTTGGTTTTAAATGTAGCTGAATAAGCTTTCGTGTCGGCCATGGGTGCGATGTGCAGCCATTTCTGTCTTTTTGGCTTGTGCATATAACTACTATAATACTGCTCCTATTTACAGGAATATAACTACTATAATCCGACATGGAGAGAGAGGAGCGGCTGCACATCACACCTATGGCTGATACCAATGCTGCTAAGCCTATTTAAAAAAAACAACTTCAGGATGTTGGAATATGAATTGATCAAGCCATATCGCCCCGTGTACCAACGTGCAGGTCTCCTGGTTCACACGGGTCCCTACGCTAACTCCACACTGTGTTGGTCAGTGACCTCCACCCCCACAAAGTGTGCACATGCAGGGAAGGGAGGCCATGGAATGGCCCTGCAACCCCCATGTCACAGGACCAGACCCAAAGTGCCCCACCAAAAAGTCCCAGCCAGCACCACCGGCGAGGAAGGCTGCCCCCAAACAACACAAGTATGGATATGGTATTACACTCACCAAAATTGCTGCAGACAGAATGGGAAAAACATGGAGGTACTGTTGTGTGAGCACAGGTATATGCTCTGCTGACTAAGGTCACATGGGTCTTATAAAGGGGAGTGTCAGCTGCCCAGAAAGGGGAGAAAAATACAAAATCCGACATGGAGAGAGAGGAGCAGCTGCACTCCCCTTCATAAGACCCACGTAACCCAAATTAGCAGAACACACCTGTGCTCACACGTCAGTACCTCCATGTTTTCCCATTCTGTCTGCAGCAGTGTGGTGAGTGTAATATCATATTCATACTTGTGTCATTTGGGGGCAGCGTTCTCCGCCGGGGGTGCTGGCAGGGCCTGTGTGGGACATTTTGGGTTTGGTCCTGTGACAGTGGGGTTGCAGGGCCATTCCATGGCCTCACTTCCCAGCATGTGCACGCCTTGCGGGGGAGGCAGTCACTGACTGACACGGTACAGAGTTAGCGTAGGGACCCATGCGCACCAGGATACCTGCACGTGGTACACGGGGCGTATTGGTTTGATCAAATTGTATACCAAATTCCTGGTGTTTGTTTTTACAGTAGCTTAGCGGCTTTAGTGTCAGCCATAGGTGTGAGGTGAGGTGCAGCTGCACTCTTCTCTCCATTTCACATAACTACTATAATACTGCTCCTATGTACAGGAAAATAACTACTATAATACTGCTCCTATATACAAGAATATAACTACTATAATACTGCCCCCTATATACAGGAATATAACTACTATAATACTGCTCCTATATACAGGAATATAACTACTATAATACTGCTCCTATATACAAGAATATAACTACTATAATACTACTCCTATATACAAGAATATAACTACTATAATACTGCTCCTATGTACAGGAATATAACTACTATCATACTGCCCCTATATACAGGAATATAACTACTATAATACTGCTCCTATATACAAGAATATAACTACTATAATACTACTCCTATATACAAGAATATAACTACTATAATACTGCTCCTATGTACAGGAATATAACTACTATCATACTGCCCCTATATACAGGAATATAACTACTATAATACTGCTCCTATATACAAGAATATAACTACTATAATACTGCTCCTATATACAGGAATATAACTACTATAATACTGCCCCCTATATACAAGAATATAACTACTATAATACTGCTCCTATACACAAGAATATAACTACTATAATATAGCTCCTATATACAAGAATATAACTACTATAATACTGCCCTTATATACAAGAATATAACTACTATAATACTGCTCCTATGTACAGGAAAATAACTACTATAATACTACCTCCTATATACAGGAATATAACTACTATAATACTGCTCCCTATATACAGGAATATAACTACTATAATACTGCTCGTATATACAAGACTATAACTACCATAATACTACCTCCTATATACAGGAATATAACTACTATAATACTGCTCCTATATACAGGAATATAACTACTATAATACTGCTCCTATATACAGGAATATAACTACTATAATACTGCTCCTATGTACAGGAATATAACTACTATAATACTGCTCCTATATACAGGAATATAACTACTATAATACTGCCCCCTATATACAAGAATATAACTACTATAATACTGCTCCTATATACAAGAATATAACTACTATAATGCGGTTCAGGGAAGAAACAGAGTGCTGCACCTCACACCTATGGCTGATACTAGTGCCCCTAGGCTAAATAAAAAACACATCAGAATTTTGTGTATGAATTGATCAAGCCATACTGCCCCATGTACCTCGTGCCGGTATCTGATACACATGGGTCCCTACACTAAGTCCACACCGTGCCAGTCAGTGGCCACCAACCCCGCAGGCGTGCACAGCCAGGGAACGGGGGCCATGGTACGGCCCTGCGACCCCCATTCCACAGGACCAGACCCAAAAACACCACACCAGAACCCGGCCAGCACCGCCGGCGGAGAAGGTCGCCCCCAAGCAGCACAAGTCTGGATAAGGTATTACACTCACCATAGCTGCAGCAAACAGAATGGGAAAAAACAGGAGGGATTAAAACCATGTGCACTCAGGTGTCTCCTGCTAATTGCAGTCATGTGGGTCTCACCAGGAGGAGTGCAAAACACGGAGAAAAGAAAGAAACAAAATGCGGTTCAGGGAAGAAACAGAGTGCTGCACCTCACACCTATGGCTGATACTAGTGCCCCTAGGCTAAATAAAAAACACATCAGAATTTTGTGTATGAATTGATCAAGCCATACTGCCCCATGTACCTCGTGCCGGTACTCCTTTATAAGACCCACATGACCAAAATAAGCAGGATATGCCTGTGCTCACATGTCTGGACCCTATGTCTTCCCCATTCTGTGAGAGCAGCAATGGTAAGTGTAATACCATATCCATACCTGTGTTGTTTGGGGGCAGCCTTCCCCGCCGGTGGTGCTGGCTGGGTTTTGGTGGGGCTTTTTGGGTCTGGTCTTGTGACATTGGGGTTGCAGGGCCGTTCCATGGCCTCCCTTCCCTGCACGTGCACGCTTTGCGGGGTTGGCGGTCGCTGACCGACACGGTGTGGAGTTAGCGTAGGGACCCGTGTGGACCAGAGGACCTGCGCGGTGGTACACGGGGCAATATGGCTTGATCAATTCATATACAGACACTCTGGTGTTGATTTTTAATATAGGCCTAGCGGCATTAGTATCAGCCATAGATGGGATGTGCAGCGGTTCCATTCTCTCCAGTTCGTGTATAACTACTATAATACTGCTCCTATGTACAGGAAAATAACTACTATAATACTGCTCCTATATACAAGAATATAACTACTATAATACTGCTCCTATGTACAGGAAAATAACTACTATAATACTGCTCCTATGTACAGGAATATAACTACTATCATACCCAGGCCCGGACTGGTAATCTGGCAAGGCGGGCAAATGCCCGCTGGGCTGGCCAGATTACCAGCCCGGGGGCCGCACAATGGAAAAAAAAAAAATAAAAAAAATCACCGCTGCGGCCCGCTCCTGACGTGCTCCTCCAATCCAATCAATGTGCATCGGCCCCTCGTTGATTGCAGGAGCACGTCAGGAGCGGGCCAGCCGGGTCGAGGTGAGCGGGCTGTGGTTGCGGGAGGGGGCTGCAGTGGCGTGTCTCCGCCCCGCCTGATCCCCCCCCAAGTGCCGAGGGCCGCAGACGTGCCGCGCGCAGGCACGTCTGCAGCCACCTCCACCAGGCCCCCAGCGGTGACGTCACTTCCCTGACGCGCCGCTGAGGACCTGGAGAAGAGAGAGGAGAGGAGCTGCCGCCGTGGACCGAACATCCAGCCGAGGAAGAAGCTGCTGGGGATCGAGGTGAGGTGAGAATGTTTGTTTTTTTTTTTTTTTTTTTTTTTTTTTAACCCCTTCATATGTGGCCATGGGGGGGGGGGGGCTATTCTATATGGGAAGGGGATGCAGGGGGGCTATTCTATATGGGAGGGGGATGCAGGGGGCTATTCTATATGGGAGGGATGCAGGGGGGCTATTCTATATGGGGGGATGCAGGGGGCTATTCTATATGGGAGGGGGATGCAGGCGGCTATTCTATATGGGGGGATGCAGGGGGGGGCTATTCTATATGGGAGGGGGGTGCAGGGGGGCTACTCTATATGGGGGGATGCAGGGGGGCTATTCTATATGGGAGGGGGAGCAGGGGGGGCTATTCTATATGTGGGGATGCAGGGGGCTATTCTATATGTGGGGATGCAGGGGGCTCTTCTATATAGGAGGGGGATGCAGGGGGCTATTCTATATGGGAGGGGGATGCAGGGGGGCTATTCTATATAGGAGGGGGATGCAGGGGGCTATTCTATATCGGAGGGGGATGCGGGGGGCTATTCTATATGGGAGGGGGATGCAGGGGGGCTATTCTATATAGGAGGGGGATGCAGGGGCTATTCTATATGGGGGGATGCAGGGGGGCTATTCTATATGGGGGATGCAGGGGGGGCTATTTTATATGGGGGGATGTACAGGAGGGGGGCTATTCTATATGAGGGGATGCAGGGGGCTATTCTTTATGAGGGGATGCAGGGGGGCTATTCTATATGGGGGAATGCACAGGGGGGCTATTCAGGGGGGATGTACAGCAGGGGGGGGGGTATTCTATATGGAGGGATGTATAGATGAGGATGTTGCTGGAGCAAGAAGCCTAAAATGTCTGTCTGACAGATCCCGCGGAGAGGAGTCATGGCCAGAGAAGCCTTCATGATGTCCGGAGCCAGATGGAGAAGAAAAGGAAAAGTGGACGTCTCTTCATGCAGAGAAGACGCCTACTGTGAGTGACAGGATGTAATTGCACTATATCACTAAAGGTCCGTTTACACAGAAAGATTATCTGACAGATTATTTGTCAAAGATTTGAAGCCAAAGCCAGGAATGGATTTAAAAAGAGGAAAAATCTCAGGCTTTCCTTTATGATCTGATGTCTGTTTATAGTCTGTTTCTGGCTTTGGCTTCAAATCTTTGGCAGATAATCTTTCTGTTTAAATAGACCCTTATAAGGTCTTCAGAACCTTTATACAGCTGGGATCTACCTCTGTATCAGGGTGTCAAACCCGTCCCTCCAGGTGTTGCAAAACTACAATTCCCATCATGCTTTAGCTGTCTAGGCATGATGGGATCTGTAGTTTTGTAACAGCTGGAGGGCCGGAGTGTGACACCCGTGTTCTATGGTCACTGTTCTGGGAGAATATTGGTCTTTATATAGTGTCTGTTATTTGGTGCCAGTATAGTGGTATTATCCAGTCACCGTATGCTGCGGGTAGTGGGCATGGTGTGATGGTATTACTCGTATTATTGGTAATATTAGTGTTTTATATAGTGGATTGTATTCAGTCACAGTATAGCGGTATTAGTCATTATGTGGTGGTAATGGCTCATGGTGTGGTGATATTATTTGTTACTTATATACTGGTAGTATTGGAATATTGGTGGGTTTGCTTAATAACAGTATGGCAGTAAGGTGTATAGTGTGGTGATAATATTTGCTTCCTGGTGTTATTAACTATGACTGTATTATCATGCACAGAAAATTCTTACCTATATTACCATTATATATCCTAAAATTTGTCCTGGGGCCCTACTTATACGATAGATAGATAGATAGATAGATAGATAGATAGATAGATAGATAGATAGATAGATAGATAGATAGATAGATAGATAGATAGATAGATAGATAGATAGATGTCCAGTAGGAACTGTCTATCTAGCAGCTTATTATGTAGCTTTGATTGCACATGAGATCACAACCAGACACATTTTAATAATTAAAACCTTACTACTTATACCGCCATTATATAAAGTGCAGACATAGTCAGGATAAAAGGGATTTTAAAAATATAGTAACTTTTCTCCAAAAACAGCACCACCCTGTCCTCAGACTGTGTATGGTTATTACAACTTGGCTCCATTCACTTCAATGAAACTGAGCTGCAATACCTCACACAAACTGAAGAAGAGTGTGGGGCTGTTTCTGGAAGAAGGTGGCCAAGTTTTTCTCCTTTAAAGGGAATCTGTGAGGTCCGTACCAGGTCTAGGGCTGTAGATCTCAGCAGACAGGTGTGAGGGAGATATCACTGACAGGACCTTTAGTCCAGTGTAAACTTATATAATTGTCGTTTTCATTTCCAACTAAAGTTTCACAACAGCAGCCGCAGCAGCAGCACCCTATACGTCCATCAGTCAGAGCAGGAAGGGGCGGGGCAGAAGGTGCTGCTGTGGCTCCACCTCTCTTCACTTCACTTCAGCTGGTAATGAAAAGAATGATTACAGAGGTTTACAATGGACTAAAGGTCCAGTCTGTGACCTGTACGCTGGGATCTACAGCTGTGTACCTGGTATAGACCCCACAGGTTCCCTTTAAGGGCACGTTCATACCTAATCCAATGCGGATTTGATGCTTCTGATTTAATCAGTTGAAATGAATGCATAAATATGCTGCATCAAATCCACAGCAGATTATGTTATATCATTATTTTTAGGTGCTGATGGTGGGTTCACATGTTTAAGGGAGTAGTGGGGACACGGCAAAATGAAGCAGAATTTGCTCCAGCACGTATTTTACACCGCTATCCGTGATATGGTATGTGGGCTGCTGGGGTCTGACTGCCAGGGCTGATTTTAAGTCCCAGTCCGGCCCTGATCATACCGCCTCCTATGGATAAGAATATACAGAATGAAATACTGTTTTTGATGGGCGGCACATTAATGCACATCCTGGTATCCACATGCTATAATAATCTATAAGGCACAATCTCACCCTAGTTAGTTTGAAGGGGAAATAATCAACAATAGACTCCCCATATGTGATCTGCAGCCCTCAGTCCCTGTGTACATTACATAGGTGTTACTCTGTACAGATATATTTAGTGTTTTTTTTTTCTCCTTATTCTGTAGTTTCCTATGACTGTGGGCTCTGTGAAGTGCGTCGCTCTGTTTTCTGCAGTCAGTAGAGATCCTGCAGTGATGTCCTATTAGTCCCCAGGTCCCCATGCTGCGGTCTTCCAGCATCTACCCTGGAGATGACTCGGATTGTGCTTTGCCTTCTGCCAGTGAGGATCACTGAGCTACGGGGGATTACAGTAATGCTTGGCAGGAGGGGTAACCCTTTTTACAGTACGCTCCTTGCTAAATTAAATGCCAGCCAGGGGCGGCCCTTCCTTCAGATGATGGAACGTGTCATTAACCGCGGCACATCTCCGTTCTCCCCTTTTAACAGCATCACATTAAATTAAATTTAAATTAAATAAATGAAGGCTCGGCTTCCATCCGTCACGGAGAACACTATAACAGGCTCCAGTCTAGAATCTATATCATCCGACGTCAACCCAAGGGCCGCCGTCAGTGTTGTTCACTCCGTAAATGAACCCCATTAATTTCTCGCCGGTACAACTTCTATCATTAGTTTGGTAAATAAACATGCAATGTACTGTAGATGTAGAGTGAGAATATATATTTATGCTGATTTATGCTTATGCTTTCTATACAGGCGTATGGAAATCCTGGGGGGGGGGGTCATCAGCATGGGAACCCTCTCTGTGGCTTCCTGTTCCTCTAGAAATCATCTTTGAGCTCTCAGCAGAAAGTCTTCAATTCCCCTATAGTGCCTCCGGAGGAGAAATGAAGAATTACATGGCTGACATTTAAATTAATATGCTGTTCATGTAGTGCGTGGATAGGCCGAATCCTCTAGATGATGATTGTAGCCACTTTTCACTCCATTAATGGCCCTTAATGGAGCATGGAATCCCCTGCTGTGAAAATGATTTAATGCCACCTGACACAACGCAACAGAGAGAGAGGAATAATGAGCAAGATAAGGAGACACTGAGGAGACAAAAAGCCCATTGAAACACTAGGACCCTTCAGTGCTTTTGGCTAGGCCTAGTAACCTTGTGCCTACTGAGCCACCATCTAAGGACCTATCCTCACGATAGACATTGCAGCTCATCATAACCTGTGAGTACAGCTACAGCTGGGATTTGCTGGGAGCCAAAGAGTGAACAGACCCTCAGTGGATAGAGACCTTTACCCTAAAAGACAAGAGGATAGAACACAGGTACGACCATTATTCAGTTCTGAACATCCTCAAGGACATCCCTCAATTGTTTAACTTCTGCACTACGAAGACTGTGGCTTACTATTGTGAGTGCTTGCTCTTTAGTAAAGAGACCATTACCTCCATATGCTTGGCGTGTTTATCATACATTTAGCAAACATCCAGCCTTACACCACATTAAGGTGTTCCCAGGAATACTACCATCTCCTCAAGTACCTGGTCCAGCCATGGAGAATGGGATTAACCAGTGGAAGCCCCCTAACCATGACTGGCTGTGACCCAGCCAACCAACAGGATCTGTGGCCTATTGTGTGCCTACCCACTTTGTTGGACCTTAGGTGTCCTATTGTAGCTGGGCTCCATTTTCATGGCTGAACCTGGACCTTAAAGGGGTTTTCCAGGGAGCAGAGGCCTTCTTCTTCAGGCACTCACTTCCTGAGATTCCACTTCTTGCAAGTAAGCCTTCTGAGATGTGGAGGGACAAGGCTAAGACACAATATTGCAGAGACATTGTGTGGCTATTGGACAGAGTGAAAATTTGGGGAGTGAAACAATTTCAGCTTGGCTCCTCAGACAACCCCCTTAAAGGGAACCTGTCACCCCCCGTGCCAGGGTGACAGGCTCCCGACCCCCCGTTAGAGCACCCTATACTCACTTAATCCCGCCGGGTCCCGCTTCTGGAGGTGGTCGGGTGATGAAGATCTCAGCCGCTGCAGCCCATATAGAATGACGGAGCGCTGGACTCTCCTGTCATTCTCTATGGGTGTTGGACTCCTCTCTCAGCGCGCGCGCCGGGCTGCAGCGGCTGAGATCTCCGTCACCCGACCACCTCCAGAAGCGGGACCCGGCGGGATTAGGTGAGTATAGGGGGCTCTAACGGGGGGTCGGGAGCCTGTCACCCCGGCACGGGGGGTGACAGGTTCCCTTTAAGCTGTCCATACACATGGCTGACTATCCAATGTGTATGGTGATATCTCAACTTCCTGATGTCAGTGGATATGGAAGGGTTGGGTTCACTGCATTTCAGCATGCCTGATTCTTCTTGGGAAGAAAAGTCACCACTATGGGGTCTGGAAATGCCTTACTCCGCCACTTAGTATACATGCACGCTCACGCAAGAGAACCTACATCTGTAGGTGGGTATCAAGAGAGTTGTTGGCTGAATGAACGTTTAGCTGACGACTATCTGAACTGTATGGACAGATTTAGGCTTGATCACTCTTTGGTGAGCCAATCTAATCCTGCCATTCTTAGAAAAGTAAACCATCGATAGGTGTCTAGTATAGATTAGCGCAACTGGAGCATGCTCAAGTCTGATCGTGTGGCATTTGAATTCCGGTGGATGAAGAAGTTGAAAGCAGCCCCAAGGAGTCTGGGAAAGCATTCAACTTCTTTAGCCACTGATATACAAATGCCATTCGCTCAAACTCAATCATGCTCGGATTTCCTTTTCCTCCTCCATGCTCAAATTGTGCTCATCTCTAGTGTCTAGAATCATTTATATAATGAACCTTTCTTTAATACATCTCAGATTTAGGCATGGCTGTCATCTGGTCCTCCTTGGAAGTAGAGAAGAGCTTAGACAGAAGCCCCTACTATACATAGACCAATGTGCATGTAGGCAATGTCTGCCCATATGGAGTCAAGGGACTCCACGTGTTGCTACAGGCTACCTCCATATTTTTCTACATCCCATAGGGCAAGCTGTTCAGCCAGGATATTTAGCTACGGGTTCAGATAACAAACGGAGTCTATGCTTGGTGAAGTAAAACCTAGCCTAAGGCACCTAGATGTGGGTGAGCGATAGTGTGCCAGCTTGTGATTTGCATTATTCTGCTGTAGCACATATTGGCACTCCCCGGTGGGCAGCCGGGCCGTCCTGGCAGCACATGGCCATTTAGGTTGTTATGAATAAAGCAGAATAACAGAGAACAAGGTGCCCGGTTTTGTTTGTTCTAATTACCGTTAAATTATTTATCTTCGTCTGATGTTGTAAGCGGGACACATGGCTGCCGCTCTTCCCGGGGGCTACAAGAAAGCATTTAGATACAGTGAGAGATTTCACGACAAGGATCCTCCAGTCATCTGCTGATCTGGGAGGCACCGGAGACTTCCAGTTTGTGCGGAGATGAGATACTGCGCTGTTCTCCGGTGCATGCGGAAAATGAAGATCTGCTTAAAACAAATGGCAATTAGGCTGTTCCAATATGAGCTCCGATAGCAATGAAAGACGCTTCCTCCAATGATGATGTTAACAATCTGATTAAACATCTTGCCGTGGTTTACGGGAGATAAAGGTGACTCTTCCAGCGTAAAGGTCAGGTCTGCAGTATGTGACAAGAAGGCGCAAAGCTACAGCACAATTCATAGTCCGTCGCCCTCCCTACAGCTACCGGCACCGCTCTTATCTGCTGGGTTATTACTCAGTTGTATTGTTTTTCCTCCTAGAGACAAATTTGGTTGCTTTGGATTTTTTTTGTTTTTTTTGTATAATGTCCTGAACAACGGCCCTTGCATACCACCTTTACAGCTCCATAGTACACCCATATATGCTCCGTGCACAAGGACTGCAATATAAGGCTACAGTACAGCTCCATATGGCCATCCATGGGGCACAGAATTGGCCTTGGAAACAATGCTTAGAGAAGAAACTACTTCTATAATACAAAATGCATTAGAACAACAACAAACTACAAAAACCAGCATTCCGTGGCATTTGCAGGCTGAACGCCCCAGGTTGGAGACTGCCACTTTTTTTTTCTTGGTGTAAAATCATATGGGCAGTACAGTCCGAACAATTCCACAGGCACCATATACAGAAACCAAGAATTATCATGTGTATATAAGGCACTAGAATGAAAGTCAGATTCTTAAAGGGGAACAGTAAGCAGTAAGGGGAAGAGTAAGTATGTACTTTTTACTCCCTCTCTCCCTCTAAGCTTGGCCTGGATTGTCCTTGAAGACATGCATAACCTCGTTTGGCGACACAGCAAAGCCAAGCTGATTCACTCTTCATGCACTCAGTACCATCTATAGGAAACAAACTGTTCAGCAGCTACCAGTTTATTTGAATTGCGCTGGTAGTCAAAAAATACATTTGGAGCCCAGTTGGATGCTATAGACGTTGATCATCAATAACTCATCTCAGTGCCTCTGTAGCAGGAAGCGGTGCCAGGAAGCAGGGGTGCCGAGATGAGTTAGGGTCCTAATACACTGAGCGATTTTGAATGATTACCGATCGCAAACGAGATTGTTTATTGTTAACCTGAAATCGTTCCCCATATTACACAGAACGATGGTCGTTAGTTACTATGATCGTTATTGCGGTCGTTCCTATGATCGTTTATTCCTTCTGATCCCAGCAAAACAATGAACAATGTGCAATTACACTGACCGATTAGTGAAGAAATGCAGAACTTGAACGAACGTGGAATTACAGCGAACGATTAACGATAATTTGAGGTTCAGATCTAAATCAACGATCGACACACAGACGATTTTTCGATCGTTGCCTGCAATTACACAGAACGATTATCATTTAAATTCGAACTATTTAACGATTTTTCGCACGATAATCGTCCCGTGTAATAGGGCCCCTATCCATGACCAACATCTATAGCTTCCAACTGGGCTCCAAATGTATTTTTTGACTACCAGTGCAATTAAAATGAACTGGTAGCTGCTGGACAGTTTGTTTCCTATAGATGGTACTGAATGCATGAAGCAAGGTCGGTGCAATCTGACCACTAGGTGGCAGAAATGGAACCCTTTATCTGACTAATCTATGTGTTCCCTTACCAATGATGCTTAATAATAGGACCAACAATACTAAGGACTAGGCACTGTGGGGACTACTATTGGGCAAGGTGGGCACATTTGGCACTGTCGTTGGTTACGAACATCGTAGTTGAGAGGATTTGACCAGGACTTGTTTATAAAGTGTGTACAGGTGACCGTGCTTTGAAGTGTATAGAATAATAACAATAATGCTTTTATTTGTATAGCGCACACAGATTCCGCAGCACTTTATATAGTTTGGCCAATATATAGAATTGCCCCTGGTTACACAGCTAGGGTTAACTTCAGGGGCAAAATCAAGGATCGCAAGGTAAAAGACACTGGGGGAGATTTATCAAACATGGTGTAAAGTGAAACTGGCTCAGTTGCCCCTAGCAACCAATCAGATTCCACCTTTCATTTTCCAAAGAGTCTGTGAGGAATGAAAGGTGGAATCTGATTGGTTGCTAGGGGCAACTGAGCCAGTTTCTCCATGTTTGATAAATCTCCCCCACTGTACCTGCCCATTTCCCAGTCCCTATTCAGGGCTGCGCCTCCTAAGTTTCTGACCACCAAAGTGTTGATGACACCAGGCCATTATCACTAGAACATTGCAGTATGCCCCCTACCATAGTATTACACCTACCATGTACCTACCATAGATGGCCGACTACCCCAGTACTGAGCCCATATGTTACATTTGCTTGCTATAGAGAGGATTCGGTTTGCATCAGTACATTGTGTACCGTGGTGTTCTTCTTCCTTTTGTCGTGACTTAATATTCATCCATCAGGGTGTAGTGTAACTAAATTTAATATCCACTATAACGCACTAGAATATTTGGAAGAAAACATTGTAGAGAAGCATCTGTTATACTGTAACCTCGCAGATGTGAGATAATCAAACAAGAGCTTCAGCCAAACATCGGCTTCATCGTCCTAATATCATTTCATTATGTGAAACCGATATATTGGCAGTCAGCTCCAAAATCCAATAACGCACCTGGATTTACATGGCAGTTATCATAATGTAACATGAAGGTCGCTTTCATTATAATTAAGGAGACAGATCCTATTACATGTTATAAGTTAGTCTGTGGCAGAGGTTGCAGCACCTGCTTCTTTCACTCCTCCTCTGCTCGGTGAGATGGTGATGCAAGCATGAGAGGCTAGTTGGAGATGGTGACATCACTTAGAGGGAGGGGCTAGAGCTCAGAAACAAGATCCGGCAGGAGGATGCCTTGTCATGGGAAAGAGGGAGGAGTCAGGGAGTTGGAGACAATACACATTATGTAGTTCTTCTATTTTTCATTTCCTGCCGGGGTGAATCAAGGAAAAGCTGCTGAAGCCAGTACTATTAGTGATTACACTATATTATAAAGTCATATACCTTGGGGTGATTTAGTTTTATTTAAATACAATTTTTCGGACACTGGAATATCCCTTTAATGAACAGCCAGACAAAATGTACATGTCTCTTGCTCAGTGCATAGCTTCCTTAGTGTCCTAGCATAGACATACAGCTGTGCATAGACAAGATAGGTTACACTTGACAGTTACCTTGATAAAGCATTTGATAAGACACTTATAATACGAGAACCAGATCTGCGACAGGAATAGAGTGAGGAGTACTGACTGAGTAGCGTGTTAAAGGATACAAGAAGCAGAGTAGCAGAGAGGAGGATGTCGTGAGAGTCTCAACCTAAGTAGTACTGTGCTCTTCCGGGATGTTGGAGGATGAGGAAGAAGAATACTTAGAAGAAGAAGAGAATACTTGTGCCCGTGTATTGACTTTGAGTCTTCACATCACCTTATGCCCACTAGATTTAGGGGACCCGTCCTAGAGGGTGACACAAGGCCCAGACCTTGTTACCTGGGATGAGCGGAATGCTGAGGGTTCCCTGCTGATAACCGCGCTGCGAGATAGAGTTCCTAGGCTCCTAGCAACTTTGCTCTATCCGGATCAGTCCTTGCTTACTGCTGTCTGTGGATACTGTCCTGCTCTGTGACTCTCCTTGTCCATTGCATGGATTGAGGTTATCTGACTTGTCCTCTCTTGAAAGGGGTTTAACACTGCACAGTGTTGTGTAGCATCACTCAGAAAAAACTATTAGCTGTGTCCTGTCTGACGTCCTACCCATACAGGGTTCTGACTAAGACTGACTAGAGTTGTGGACCTGGCAGAGGGCCAGGGCCCAGAGAAGACCACTGTAGAGAGCTGTCTAGCTTGTGTCCTTCCTCTACAACGTCCAACACAAAAGACCCATGCACTTCCTCTATCCATGTGACTTACTTCCCCAGTGTATCTAAAGTGCGCAGTGATTGGGTGAAGAGTGCAATAGAAGAGAGGTGAAAGGAGAGAAGAAAAACAGATTCCTATTGGTTCTCAGATCCATGTGACATGCAAACAAACAATTACCCTTTACATACTTCAGCTGTGCAGCATCTGAACACATAAATCCAATACAGCGACATCTAGTGGCGAAACTCTATCACTACTTTCATCACATGGAGCGATAATCTGCCGAATTAGGCAAATCTGACAAGGTATCGATCTGTGTAATGAAGACCGCGATCAGCTGATGATAACAATCGTCGGCAAATCAAGTTGTTTAATCCAGCCGTGTAATAGCAATACATGGCTGATGGAAAAAAAGAAATAAACACTATACATATCCACGCTCCCCGTGTCCTCACTTCTGCACACTGCTAGCAGCCGCTGCTGGAACTTCTGAGACGGTCTCTGAAATGACAGGCCGCAGCTAGAAGCGGGGAGTGGGCAAAATCTGAACTCCCCCCCCCCCCCCCCCCCCCCCCCCCCCCCCCCCCCAATTCCCATTACCTGGTCCACACTCCAGCAGCATTTGAGGCTCCTGGCTCCCACAGGTCCCACTCGGCCGGCATTTACATACTCAAGCTTTTGGCTGTCCAGGCATGATAGGAATTGTAGTTTTACAACAGCTGGAGGGCCTGAGTTTGACACCTGTGTTCTACAGCATAAAGAGCACCTCGGAAATGTATTAAAATTATGTAGCAAACCTCAAAATACTGCGGCAAATGCCATTAAATGATATCTCCAACCCCCCCATCTATACTATGACAGGTCCGCATAGAAATCCTGTTCAATCCTCTATAATGAGGTGGTGGTGCTCAGTGTGATTTGTTCTCTGCACTGCTGTCAATATCAACCATTCCTAGCAAATTGCATATTTAGCATTTTGTTCCTCATACCACCAATTGATATTGATCCCTCTTGTCGATGGTCATTAGTGAAGACGGAATATATCAATACATATTTATATTCTGAATGTGTCAGCTTATGTTATGTCCCTGAATCCCGAGCGGACTTCTCACCTTGTTGATGCTTTGTTTTCCGGGCTGTAACATTGGTCACGGTCATTAAAGGGAACCTGTCACCCCCCGTGTCGGGGTGACAGGCTTCCGACCCCCCGCTACAGCCCCCTATACTCACCTGATCGCGCCTGAGAGATGAGTCCAACGCTCAAAGAGAATGACGGAGCGCTGGACTCTCAGTCATTCTCTATGAGTGTTGGCTGCAGCGGCTGAGATCTCCGTGACCCAACCGGATCTAAAAGCGTGACCCAGTGGGATCAGGTGAGTATAGGGGGCTGTAGCAGGGGGTCGGGAGCCTGTCACCCCGGCATGCGGGGGGTGACAGGTTCCCTTTAATGTCATGGACTCTACCAGACCCACCAGAGAAGAGTCTTTTGGGTTGTCTCCCCTTCTTAGTAGAAGGAACAGCTCTGGAGAAGGTATTTCTGTAAGGGCCCTATTACACGGGACGATTATCGTGCAGAAAACTGTTCAAGTTTAAATGATAGTCGTCCTGTGTAATTGCAGGAAACGATGGAAAAATTGTTCGTGTGTCGATCGTAGATTTAGATCTGACCCCAAAATGATTGTTAATCTTTCGCTGTAATTCCGCATTTGTGGACTAATCGTTCAGTGTAATTCCAAATCGTTTTGCTGGGATCAGATGGAGTGAACGTTCATAGTAATGATCGTTGTAACAATTGTAACTAACGACTATCGTTCTGTCTAATATAGTAAACGATTTCAGGTTAATGATAAACAATCTAGTTTACAATCGTTAAAAATCCAACTTCTCCAGCCACCGGTAATCAAACGCTGCACGCTTGGGTTCAGATGCTTGAGGTTCACTCGACTCTGGTGTCAAACTGTGGCCATTGCAAAACTACAATTCCCATCATGCCTGGAAAGCCAAAGCTTTTGATGGTAATGGCCATTGAAAGATAAGGCCCTATCACACAGACCAATATTGGCTTAACAGCCTGTCACTTCAGAGTCCTCTGCAATTTTCTCACAGTGGCTGTGGGAGCAGGCAGAAGCCAAGAAGATACCGGGGAGCATGGTCAGGTATGTATGAACTTTATTATTTTATACTGAAGGCAAGGGCTGCGCAGACATCGCTACCGATATATATACAGCCCTTCTTGCACAACTGTAGAGCCAGTAAATGAGTGCCGAGCTAGCAAATCTGCGCTCATTTACATTACTAATTGGGTCATGTAAAACGCCCCTTTTATAGGTCTCCACTGGGAGATCACAGAAGGAAACTTCTGCATTTTTAAGCCAACTCCTGAAAAATCTTTAGCCAAGATTTAAGGTGTACCTGTCACCATAGAAAACTTTTGGCATCTCATAGAGACATGTCAAAAGTTTTGATCGGTCCGGGTCTGAGTGTTTAGTCCCGTACCGTGTCTACACAATCATTCGAGCTCCATAGTCTTACATTATGACCCCAACTGATCGCTTAACACAAAGCCGGGAGAGGACCGCTCTTAGTGTAGTCTTTTCCCAGCTTGGGTCTGAACACCATTGGGATGCTGCCAATTTTTCCTTTTTTTTCTGTTGTATTTAGGGGTTTTGGCTACCTCCTGTTGGCTTGCACTCCACCTTTGTCCTGTGGGTGCAGTTTTAGGCTTAATGTTAGCCAAGGAGAGGCCATTGCTAGTGTGGGAATGCTAGAGTACGGACCATGTCTTTGAGGACACCTTAACTTGGGGACGTTGTACACTCTGATCAAATAGTTTGCTAAGATCACCATTTTTTTATATCTATAGAGCTGGTTTTTATTGTGTGTACATCAGGGGGAGTATGTACGGTAACCACTTGCACCTGTAGGTTGCTGTTGCACTTTTCTCTTTTTACAGTGTGAACAGAGGCATAGAGGTGCCGCCAATTTTTGCTTTTTTCTCTGACATGTCAAAAGTCTTTTATGGTGACAGTGACACTTTAGTCTTGTATAATAATTTATTACATCTCCATGTATCTTGTTTTAGATGTTTTTTCTTTTTCTTACTTTGATGTGAGCATTACTCTCACATTTAGTATCTTATGCATGGTATTTTGATGTAGACATTTGGAGTACCCTTTCTGTGAGATTTTATATATGTGTGTGTGTATTCCCAGTGCCATGGATTTTCGGGCAATTACTCTGGTGAATGTTTGAAAATTCAAACTGTAATAAAATTTCCCCAGTCCTGCCAACCTCAGCAGGTCCATCTGGTCTTCCAACATTAACTAGTTTTTCCAGATGTCTTCTAGAATGGGTCAGTGATTCCCAATGTTGAACATATTGATCGTTTTTTGGTGCAGATGTTTTCCCCTACAGAGTGTAAAATTTATAGCAGGTCCTCGTCTTAGTCCAAACTAACGCCTTTCCATTGATGAAGGTCAATTCTTCTTCTAACCATGACCTCAATATACTTATTATGCAGTTAGAATCTGTTTTCATTAGGCTATATAATACAGACCCCAGGTGTATTTAGTAGATTAGATTAGTGCTGAAGGTTATCCTAGGCTAGGCTGAAAATGAATAGGACGTTCAATGTTGTTTATAGGTCCTCTAGTGCATAAAAAGAGGTTAGGCTGGGAGGCACCTAGATGTATTATAAACCTTCCCCTCACTGCTGTATACAACTAGGGCCAAATGTGCCAGGGGATGGTAGGAATTATAGTTAGATGGAGGGCAACAAGTTTGGTATTAGAGTTTTGACAGTGCCAACTGTACCAGGCTTAAGAGGGTGGCTTCTCATGTTTGATTTCTAGTTGCCTACAGCAAACTAGACTAAAGATGGTCCCCAGCCTAACATTTCTATGTGCATTATGGACAAAAAAAAATGTGTTGTAGGCAGAGCTGGGACAAGGAAAGAAGGGTAGAAACAGGCCCCCTAGGGCACCTACAGGTGGGCACCTGGCTACCTACAGGGGAGAAACTGCATATTGGGGGAGGCACCTTTCTACCTACTGAAGTACATATATCTGCCAACTGAAAGCAGCAGTCTATCTACTGGTGGGCATTTGGTTACCTAATGGAGGGAAGATACCTAAAAGAGGCATTTACCTACCAAAAGGGGCATTATTGCCATTTGGGCAAAGGGTAAAGATATTGGAAAAAGTGAAGAGCCTTAGAAGTTTGTCTGACAGATTCTGCAGACGGGAGAGGTAGATGGGAGATGTCATGACGGTCTGGTCCAGATGGAGATCAACAGGAAATAGAATGTGTATCCACCATTATATGTCACAGTATGGGGGTAATAGTGGTCTGTGTATATGCGGTGCGCGGGCCTAAGGGGATTTATTTGGTGGTCTCCCTGTTGGGTCAGCTAGTGCGATGATATGGGAACTGCATGGGTCTAGGGTAACTTGGGCTCTTGTCACGGTAGCATGGAGTGGTGTAGGACCCACCCCGGACAGTCTGGCACCGAAAGAAAGACTAACCCAAGTGTACAGGGGTGCAGGTGCGTAAAGATAGGTCAGAGTCCAATGCTTAGAATAAAAAATAGGATGGTATACTTGGAAGAAGTGCAGTACAAACAAATACAAAAAATACAATCTTGCTAGTTACTTAGGTGCTTGTAGTTGAGTAGAAACAAGGTGCTTTTGGACAGAGAGTATTGCAGTAGAGACAGTAAAGGAGAAGACGGGCCTTGTCCAATGTAGAAATGTTCTCTACCTGGAACAATTGTAGGTGTGTAGAAGATGGAAGGATAGATAGATATAAAGATATATAAGAGAGCGAGAGAGAACACTCGTACTTGCGCATAGACACTAGTCTGACAGTCTTCTGCCCCCTAGTTGTGGGCTACTCGTCCTAGGTGGGTAGTACGAGCCCCAGGCCTTGTTATCTGGGCTGAGCAGACTTCCGAGACTTCCCTGTTGTCCTGCACTGCACAGTGGAATACATAGACTTTCCATAATTTAGTTCCTCTGGGGTCAGTTCCTGTGACTACTGAGGTAACTGCCCTGCACTTTTAGAGAGGTTCCTGGCGTGGGCATGGTAATCCCTATATGTTTTCTTTCCCATTATTACTCTGCATCTTGGTTGTGTTGCTCATAAGGAAGAGCCGCAACTTGCTTGGTTGTGTCTCTCTGACTCACTCCAGACAACAACTAACTGACTCCTCCCACCAGGCACTAAGTCCTTCCTACAGGGGTCCATCTAACCCTGCCTGTGATTGGTGGGGAAAGAGAGAGCAGAAGATATGGTGAAGAAAGGAGGGAAAGCACCTGCACCTGTGGATGAAGAGGAACATTTGACATTCCTTCAGCTCCTTCAGCTGTGCATAATAAACAACAGACACTCTAGTGACACCTAGTGGGAAAAACACTAACTGACGTGGATACTTTATCCCACTTGTGTGAACCTGAGGGAATTACCTTATTCAGGTGCAATGAAGGTTTAGGGGCCCATACCGTGTCACTACATATACAGTGTTCAGTAATATTGGTCTGCGTATACAGTGTTTATAGGTCTTAGTATACAGAATTTGCTCAGTTACAGTATGATGGTAATATTTATGGTGATGATATTAATAGTATTATTCAGCAGATATTGTTATTTAAAGGTAAATGTTATATTCACACATAAGAAAGCTGTATTGTCTCGGAGAGCTCTTGTAGCATATGTTTTCGTACCAGAATGCCCTACCTGCAGGACACATCTTAACCTTTGAGTTTTTATATGGAAGGAAAAACAAGATACAATGAATTATTACCGGTAATTGTTGCTTGTTGTTTGGGAAATAGCTGTTTTGGTTCGGGCAGCATTACATACATTATAGTGAGTCATAATCTCATGGTTAAATTGCTGCAAATGATAAGGAATCGGGCTGGAATAATAGATTTGGTCTCCACGGTAAATACACGGTACTTTCCTATAACAAAATGTAGGTTAGATTGCTTTGTATGCCGGCTGGCCGGGTAATGATACATTGGCACAGCAGGAAGCAAAAGTAACATATATTTCATTTCCTCTGATAATCCTGAAGCTGCTGCCATTTACTTGTTTGTTTTCCCCAGTATCTGTGACCTTCCTCTCATCTAATATCCTTACTTTACTCGCTGTGGACTGCTCCGGTTGTCCACTTGCTATACGAAATAATAAAATAACCAACAATTAATAAGATGGAGGGCAGTGGTCTAATGGATTGGCTCATCTTTTATGTCATTTATGAAATGGCCAAAAATTTCGTAATACAGTGGTACCTTGGTTTAAGAGTAACTTGGTTTAGGAGCGTTTGGTTTAGGAGCTCACAGTTTTTCAAAATTGTGACTTGGTTTAAGAGCATTGCTTTGGTTTAAGAGCTCCCTGTACTGAGTAGGAGTGCGAGTGGGGGAAGGAGCATGGCCTGCATAGCGGGGTCTAAAGCACTGTACTCTGACCCAGGAAGTATCCCTCACTTTCCAAATCATAGCAGATTCACTTCAGGCTGGGGCTTACATCAGGGGACAGGACTGTGGAGGTAATCTCTTCATAGCTGTAACCCCTCTCTCCCCAGACAGAGAGTGCTGCATGTATGTACCCACATATGTCTTGCTGATTCCTTCATGCTCCCTGCAGTCTCTGTCAGTCCTTGTGTTTCCCATCCTCTCCATTACTGTACAGTAACTTATAATATCACATATTCTGCTGTTTCTGAATGTTTATTTCATCTGTTTTACATGTTGTTCAGAATAATTTTTTGGGGTGTGTGGAACCAATTGTCTGCATTTCTATGATTTCCTATGAAAAAATTTGCTTTGATTTAAGAGTGGATTTGGATTACAAGCACCATGCCGGAACGAATTATGCTCGTAATCCAAGGCACCACTTCATTTCTATATATGCCTATTGTGGGCTCTATCTCAGTTTGTAACTAAAATACTGACACCATGTGGTCAGTATTTATATGCTAAGCAATTTAGATATGTGGGTCGCAGGGGAGGGCCTTGATAGCTAATTATTTAGACTGTAAAGGGTACTATTGTATTGACTAGCCAGGGGACTAAAGTGCCCCTTAGGCCCCGTTCCCACTGAGCAAAAGTAGCGGAATTCTGCGACGGAATTGTCCACCGCGGAATGCCGTTAGCCTCCCGCTCATAATGGGAGTCTATGGGAGGCGCGCGCTCCTGCCCTGTCCGCGCTGAAGAATGAACATGTTCATTCACAGAGCAGGAGTGCACGCCTCCCATAGACTCCCATTATGAGCAGGAGGCTAACGACATTCCGCGGCGGACAATTCCGTCGCGGAATTTCGCTACTTTTGCTCAGTGGGAACGGGGCCTTATAGTCTAAACAATTAAAGAGGTTGTCCAGGGAAAATTAACTTGTCCCCCTATCCACAGGATAGCGGACAAGTAAGAGATCGCAGGGGGTCTGACCTACAAACCCCCTGGTTATCTCTGTATCAGGCTCTGGATTTTTTGTTTTACATGGAGCCACAGGAAAGAGCCAAGTAAGCACCTTCCGGATTACTTGGCTCTTTTTAGCCCCTCCATAGGAACTAATATAGCAGCGGGTCCCATGCCGAACCCGCAGGGGGGGGGGGGGGGTACAGAGGTCGGACCCTCACAATCTCTTAGTTTCCCAACCTGTGTCACACCACGGGTGTTCTTTATCTATCCTTCACACCTCCTTACCCAGATTCTCGTGGGGAAGGGCACACAGAACCAAAGTCCCTGCTGTAGCCAAGCCAGGGCCTGGCTTCTGCCAGGACCCTCGTCCAGGACAAGAGTTCAGTTCAGTGCGGATACACAAGAGAAACTAGCCTGGATAGGACAGAGCTACCAGAAGGTCTATGTATCCTATTTCGCAGTGCAGGTAACTGGGACACCCCAGGAGCTTAGCTTTACACAGGTAACCACGACTGGGGCTTGTATCACCCTAGGAGTGACTCGACACTATAGGGCAGAAGGTGGTCAGACTAAAGTCTACACACAGGTACAAGTAAACTTCTCACTCTAAAGTATTCTCTCAAGTTCCGGCAGAGTATATTGTTACATTGGGTTAGGACTACTCTACTTCAAACTCTTCGAGCACTTCTACAACTACCTCTACTCTACTTTTTCAAGCATCTCCACAAGCACAACCAAGTGAAGCACTAACATCTGTGCAGTAGCAGATTAGAATAGGTCCAATTCGGGCAGTAGCCCGGGGCCCATGGCTACCCAAAAAGAGTTATACTTTTAGTGGTGTATTGTCTCCTGGCTACACTTCTGCCATGATTTGCAAACAATTGCTGCTTTTTTTTACCACAATTTTGCACAAATTAGGGCATCATGACATTATCTGTCCTGTACTATGAACACTATGCAAGTGCTGCCATAGTTACAGTGGGCTGGGGGGGCCCAGGCTTGGTGAACAGCCCGGGGCCTATGTTAAATTTAATCCGCCCCTGCATCTGTGTGAAGATTTATCTACTTTTTACAAAAGTGTATTGTATTACTAAAAGACTATACAGTAAAGCTGTTATATTTTTTTTTACTGGGACTCGGTCATCCTTTCCTCCACACCAGCACCTATACACACTAGCCGCACCCCTTGGGTTATTTTTGTGCCCTTTCTGTGGGTGGCGGTAACGATAGTCTAGGTGGGTCAGTTGCCACTCAGCACTACCGTGACGAGAACCCAAGGGACCCATCACATCCTGGCAGGTCACCAATCATTTTGGGGAGTACAGCCAGCCGCAAAACAAAGTAGGTACTACCACCATACCTGTGTGATGGACTAGCACTGGCATCGCAACACTACCATCACTGGTTGAGCTGTACAGCAACACTGATAACGTCCATCCATCAATGCTACATCACAAAGGCAAGAGCGGACGCTGTTTTAATAGCCAATAATGGCCGTTCTTGACCTAAAAAATACACTGTGTGAACATGGCTTTAAACTGTCATGTGCAACAACTACAAGAAGCAGTGTCCTCCACGTAAGCCGATATTCCCGAAGAATCAAGTCGTGGAATCTAAGTCATGATGGATTGCGATGGCCGTGAAAGTTAGAAAAGGTCCAATGAACCGCTAGATGGGGATCTCTAGTACGGAGGCCATTCAGTGTAGTATCAGCTTTGTAGCATTTATCCTGGTGCAAAAATCTCGGGCGAATCCTTAAGAGCCACAATTCATTCTGCCGTATTTGCGGAGGATAATGAATTGCTGTAATGTGCGCCGGCGATGAACCCCGTAACATTACCAGACAAATCAAAGCAGAGTCTCGGCTAATCCAGTCCATTAACACGAGATGATTCATGAAATGACGTCTCATTTATAGCATTCCGGGGTGTAATAATGGATTACGGCCCGGGCGTTGATAAGGACGAGATGGGACAGGAAGATCGGATGCTTGCACACAAAGGAACAGACAGGAGAATGGTTGCCAGGGAAACCACATCTTGAGACTTCCTGGGGCAGCCCTGAAGAAGCCCATTTTTACTTGGTGATAGAAATTAGGTTAGACGGCAAAAATATAAAAGGAGGAAAAAAAAATTGAACAAATGAAAGAGTTTTTACAGTGTCTCAGATAAGTAACTTAATTTCCTCCACTTTTCACAGCCGCTGTTTCTTCTGCCAGGTCCTCGCTCGGGACTCTTCTCCCAGGGAAAAGTACAGAGCAAAGAATTCATACTTAGTAGGTTATTATTATTGAGATGCCAAGTTATGAAATGGATAAAAGTTAGAGAACATGGATTATTGACCTGGTCTAAAGAGGTTAAAGGGGTATTCCACTCAAACATAACTTTTGATATGTTGCTGCCCATGGTGAGACTAACAATTCCTTCCATATCTGTTATCTATTCAGTCTCCTTCCCCCAGTTCTCAGCTGCTGCTTTCTGCTGAACACACAAAAATCTGTGTGCGCGCTTGTCTCACTGTCTCCCCTCCTCTCCCCTTCCTTCTGAGACGGCTGATGTAAACAAGTCCCTGGCTGGCTTTATCTACAACTTTTGCTGCGTCTTTGTAGTGCTGGTGAGGATAATCACAGGTAATCAGCAACTTGACCTTAGAATAACCCTCCCAGGATTACAAAGTTGCAGATAAAGCCAGTCAGGGACTTGATTACTTCAGCCATCTCAGAAGGGAGGGGGAGACAGGGAAAAAGGCTCACACACACATTTTTTGTTCTCCAGCAGAAAGCAGCAGCTCTGAACTGGGGGAGGGAGACTGAATAGATAATAGCAAGTATGGAATAGCTTGTTATTCTCACCATGGCAACATATCAAAAGTTACGTTTGACTGGAATAACCCTGTAACCCCTAGATGACCTAGGATGTACCGGTATGTTCTGAACTATGAAGCGCGCTTCGGAGCGGAGCACGCTTCATAGGAGGAGGCTGCAGCGAGCAGCCGGCACCTCACCGTTAATGACAGGCTACAGCGTGGCATTAACCCCTTAAAGGCTGCTGCGTTTAAGTGTAAGTGACAGGGGGCGTTAAAACGGACCGCCGGAGGTCTCTCACCTTCCTCCGCACGGTCCGATTGGCGCTCTGCTCACTGAGACTGCACAGGCAGGCTCAATCAGCAGAGCTCCGATAACCCTGATCAATGCTACGCCTATGGCATAGCAATGATCAGTGTATAAAATCAAACTAATGTACGTACAAGTCCCCAAAAGGGACTTAAAATGTGTAAAAAAAAAGTTAAAATCACTAATACACTACCCCAAAGCCCCTCCCCCAATAAAAGTTTAAATCACCCCCCTTTCCCATTATATAAATAAAACATATAAAAATAAATAAACATATAATATACCGTAGGGTGCGTAATTGTCCGATCTATTAAAATATAACAAGCGTCATTGCGAACGAAGAGGGAAAAAAGTGTGCGGATTACTGATTTTATGTTACATTATATATATATATAAAAATAAAAAGTGATCAAAACGTCCGATCTTTACACATACGGTATTAATAAAAATTAGAGCTCATGGCGGAAAAAATGACACCCCATACAGCCGCGTAGGTGAAAAAATAAAACCGTTATAAGCGTCACAATAGGCCCATTTTATTAATAATTAATTGCCAAAATACATATATAACATTAGAGAATCTGTGTAACCTGCATATGGTTGTGTTCTGACTGACCTATAGAATAATTGTATCATGTGGCTTTTACCATATAGTGCATTACGTAGACACAGGAACCCCCCAAACGTTACCATATTGCATTCTTTTTTACGATTTCACCTATTTATATCTTCATAAATAATATATTTGGGATTCCGTCATACATGTTATGGTAAAATGAATGACGCCATTACACAGTACAACTATTCCTGTAACAAATAAGCCATTACATGGCCCTGTAGATAGAAAACAGAGTGCTGGAGCTCTTAGAAGGGGAGGAGGAAAAAACGAAAGCGCAAAGATCAAAATTTGCGCAGTCCACTGGGTCATTTTGGGCCTGGTCCTCAAAGGGTTAAAGGGATTATCCGGGGAGCAGAAATGGTTGTACTTCCTCTCTCAACATCGGCAGTATTCTGCAGCTATTAAATATTGGTTTTGGCTGCACGCGAACCCCACAACATGCACCCACCCCCACTTTGTTTTAAACAATGCTCTCTGCTGCCACCTCTGTCCATGTCAGGAACTATTCAGAGCTGTTGCAAGTCCTGATAGAAAACAACTCCTGCTTTGGACAGTTCCTGACATGGACAGAGGTGGCAGCAGAGAACACTGTGTCAGACCGGAGAGAATATACCCCTTTTCCCGCAGGATATTCAGCAGCTGATAAGTACTGGAACACTGAAGATTTTTTTTTTATATAAAAGTAATTTACAAATCTATGTAACTTTCTAACACCAATTGATTGTGGGTTATATATATAATCTAGGGCACCCCTTTAAGAATGCTTTTGTTTCCTAAATTTGTTGTTCTTCATGCAGTAATATGTGATTCCAGAGAGACATAGAAACTTTTTCTTGTTGTCCTTGATAGTTTTTCTTTCTTTTTTTTTCTTTCTTTATAATGTTAACAACATTTTTCTTTGCCGTGAGAGAGAAGAACAAGAAGAGAGATGACTTTGATTTTCTTCTCCTTCATTCTGCATTGTTCTCGTTTCACTGACTGGAAAGGTTGATAAAATTTTTATACTCGGGAATAGATTGTGTTAGTGAGCTTGGTTGGCCGAGAATGTTACTGAGGCAGCGCTTTCTAATCGAGACAAAATATTGCTCCTCCTAATAAAACAATTGGAATGGAATGTGCGGCCCATAATAATCCTATTGTCAGCAGATATCTCCTACTATTCATAGCCGCCTCCTTACAATAAGTCATTTACCCACTCATCTAGAGTACGGTTTTACTGGTTTTATGAACTTATTGACATTTTTCAACTTGCTCCACGTAACTTAGAAATCCTGAAGACGGGGACATGGCTATGGGGGTGTGAAGGGAGGCAGCGCTCACAGCAGGGTCCTGTATCTAATAACATCACTGCCAAGTAAGAAGACCCCAGTATTAGTGGCAGATGGTAGATTTTTACAGATTTTGTATTGGGGCCCTGAAGCTTCGATTTATTCAATTTATAGGAGAACTCCGGCAAAAAAGAGGGTGGGGGTACATAATAAAGAATGAAAAATGTATACACCATGCACCGCGTAAAAACTCAAAAAAAAAAAGTGCACCTCTAGAACTATTGTGTTCTAACCTACACTACCGTTCAAAAGTTTGGGGCCACCCAAACAATTTTGTGTTTTCCATGAAAAGTCACACTTCTTCACCACCATACATTGTGAAATGAATAGAACATAGAGTCAAGACATTGACAAGGTTAGAAATAATGATTTGTATGTGAAATAACATTGTTCTTACATCACACTTTGCTTTCGTCAGAGAATCCTCCTTTTGCAGCAGTCCCAGCATTGCACACCTTTGGCATTCTAGCTATTAATCTGTTGAGGTAAGCTGGAGAAATTGCACCCCACGCTTCTAGAAGCAGCTCCCACAAGTTGGATTGGTTGGATGGGCACTTCTGGCGTACCATACGGTCAAGCTGCTCGCACAACAGCTCAATGGGGTTCAGATCTGGTGACTGCGCTGGCCACTCCATTACCTATGATAGAATACCAGCTGCTGCTTCTGCTGTAAATAGTTCTTGCACAATTTGGAGGTGTGTTTAGGGTCATTGTCCTGTTGTAGGATGAAATTGGCTCCAATCAAGCGCTGACCACTGGGTATGGCATGGCGGTGCAGAGTGATAGCCTTCCTTATTCAGAATCCCTTTTACCCTGTACAAATCTCCCACCTTACCAGCACCAAAGCAACCCCAGACCATCACATTACCTCCACCATAAAAAAAACAAAAGGTGCAATAGCAACTCACAAGTGTAATGGCTTACCGTATATACTCCTCCCAGCATACACACCGCAAACACCCACTCTGTAGATTAGAAAATTAAAATATAATTTATTTTTTTTTCTTTTAGAAAAGTGAGGATCTTAGCAAACTATTTGATCAAACCTTAACAGATGGCGTCAGGCATTCTTCCAGCATCTTTTCATTTGTTCTGTGTCTCACAAACGTTCTTCTTTGTGATCCAAACAACTCAAACTTGGATTCATCCGTCCACAACACTTTTTTCCAGTCTTCCTCTGTCCAATGTCTGTGTTCTTTTGCCCATCTTAATCTTTTTCTTTTATTGGCCAGTCTCAGATATGGCTTTTTCTTTGCCACTCTGCCCTGAAGCCCAAAATCCCGCAGCCGCCTCTTCACTGTAGATGTTGACACTGGTGTTTTGCGGGTACTATTTAATGAAGATGCCAGTTGGGGACCTGTGAGGCGCCTGTTTCTCAAACTAGAGACTCTAATGTGCTTGTCTTCTTGCTTAGTTGTGCAACGCGGCCTCCCACTTCTTTTTCTACTCTGGTTAGAGCCTGTTTGTGCTGTCCTCTGAAGGGAGTAGTACACACCGTTGTAGGAAATCTTCAATTTCTTAGCAATTTCTCGCATGGAATAGCCTTCATTTCTAAAAACAAGAATAGACTGTCGTGTTTCAGATGAAAGTTCTCTTTTTCTGGTCATTTTGAGCGTTTAATTGACCCCACAAATGTGATGCTCCAGAAACACAATCTGCTCAAAGGAAGGTCAGTTTTGTAGCTTCTGTAACGAGCTAGACTGTTTTCAGATGTGTGAACATGATTGCACAAGGGTTTTCTAATCATCAATTAGCCTTCTGAGCCATTGAGCAAACACATTGTACCATTAGAACACTGGAGTGATAGCTGCTGGAAATGGGCCTCTATACACCTATGTAGATATTGCACCAAAAACCAGACATTTGCAGCTAGAATAGTCATTTACCACATTAGCAATGTATAGAGTATATTTCTTTAAAGTTAGGACTAGTTTAAAGTTATCTTCATTGAAAAGTACAGTGCTTTTCCTTCAAAAATAAGGACATTTCAATGTGACCCCAAACTTTTGAACAGTAGTGTACATTAAAGTGTCACTGTCATTTATTTTATTTTTATTTTTTTGCAGAAATCAATAGTATAGGCGATTTTACGAAACTTTGTAATAGGGTTTATTAGCCGGAAAATGCATTTTAGCATGAAAAAGCAGTTTGAAGCTTTCCCCCTCTCTTATGGAGAGGGGAGGGGTGGAGGGAGATGAGGACAACAGGACAACAAAGAGTTAATTTACAGCTACATCACTGGGCTATCTCCTCTGAAGTCAGCACTGACCTCTCTGACCTCTGAATACAGCAGTTCCTGTTCCTGCTGTGTAATCCTTTGTTCTCTGCTCACTGCTGCCGACTTCCCCTCTCAATAGAACAGACAGGGCCCGACTGATGTAAAATAGTCGAGATTTCCTGATAATGAGCAGTGACTGAGAGGGGGGGGGGGGCTGGGGAAAGTCTTTCTGAATGCAGATAATGGCATATTTGCCTAATAAACCCAATTACAAAGTTTCTTAAAATCGCCTGGACTATTGATTTCTGCAAAAAAAAAAAAGCGACGGTGACACTTTAGAGCTAAGAGATGGCCATCAAGGAAGGTGTTTCGGGTACAGTTAAAGAGGAATACATAGGACATGAACGATGAATGGCACAATACCCAGAATACCGCCACTCACACATTATAAGGATGTTAGATTAGTTTTAAAATATTCATATGCATTGATGCCTTGTAATTTATTAGGCTCCCAGACAGCGTTTGATTGCTGTTTTTTTTATTTTTTATTTTTTTTTTATATTTTTATTTAAAGCCTAAATCCTGGGTTTCTGTAACTTTATTACAATCAGAGATGGAAATGGACAATCCGCGGCTGCATCTCCCGGGGCTCCCTGAAGTTACACAGTGAAGCTTTTGAGTAATGGTCCTGTAGTTGGTCGGAGGGATATTATCCATTTTCATCGCTGCTTAGATACGGATTGCTTTTATAATTGTACACAGCGCAGAACGTCCTGGCACAATGGTTTTACTGCCGCTGAAGCTTCGCTGTGATGTCTATATGACTCATGTGCACATGCTCTGAGCTCCCCACGTGGCGCTCTCGGTGGACATTGACGAACGAGCGTCCTTAGATTTAAGCAGATTATGCCTTTTAAACGCATTATGTTCTCTTGATGTCGCAACGTATAATAATCAAGCAGGGATTTTATTATTTTTTTTTTTTTCTTTTAGGAATATCATTAAAAGAAAAACTTTAGGGAAAAATAAAAACTCAACTTTTGGCCAGTAACATGGACCTCTTCTCTAGTGATGAGTGATTTACTAACCTTCCGGTTAGGCCAATCCCGAATGCTCAGAATTTGACTCCTGGTGGTTGGAGAAGATGGATGCAGCCATAGGGCTGCCAGGAAAACATGGCTAGTAAGGTCGCTCATCACTACTCTTTACTGCTAACCTGAATGCAACCACCAAGGAAATCTTAGGCTGCCTCTGACACCTGTCCTGACCATGGCCCCTCAAACACAGAGCAGGGTTGGTACGAGCCCCCTATGCTATGCCAGACTGAGGGTCCTATTACACGGGCAGTAAACAAGCGCCGATCTGCTAGATTGGCGTTTACTGGACCTATTAGATGGCAGGATAATCAGGCAGGAAGGGCTGCATGGACATAGTTAACGATGTCCATGCAGCCCTTGCCCAAACAACGAACACCTTACCTCTCCCCGCTCCCGGTCTTCTCTCCTGTGCTCTGCAGCTTTCCGGACCCAGCGGCTGCAGCATCTGAGCGTCCTGTCAGCTGACAGACCACTTAGCCGATCACAGGGTGGGATTGACCACGGCCTGTGATTGGCTAAGTGGCCTGTCAGCTGACAGGACGCTCAGAAACTGCAGCCACTGAGACTGGGAAGCTGCAGAGCAAAGGAGACAAGATTATGAGCGGGGAGAGGTAAGGTGTTCGTTGTTTGGGGAATCGTCAGCCATGGGCCGAGCATTGCTATTACACGTAGCGATGTGCGGTCAACGCCTGACAATTTTAGGTCCAAACCTAAACCAACGATCAGCCAATGATCGTTGTCTCTATTACACATAGCGATAATCGGCCCAATTCGGACGATTATCGCTTTGTGTAATAGGGCCCTGAGAATACTAAGTTTACCATAACTTTAAAGGGGTAGTGCACCAAAAAATTTTTTCTTTCAAATCAATTGCTGCCATGAAGTGCCAGAGATTTGTAATTTACTTCTATTAAAAAATCTCACGCCTTCCAGTACTTTTCAGCTGCTGTGTGTCCAGCAGGAAGTGGTGTTTTCTTTCCTGTCTGACACAGTGCTCTCTGTTGCCTCCTCTGTCCATGTCAGGAACTGTCCAGAGAAGGAGTAAATCCCCATAGAAAACCTCTCCTGCTCTCCAGACTGGAAATAATACCACTTCCTGCTGGGCATACAGCAGCTGATAAGTACTGGAAGGCTTGAGATTTTTTAATAGAAGTAAATTACAAATCTCTGGCACTTCATGGCAGCAGTTGATTTGAAAGAAATTTTTTTTTGGTGCACTACCCCTTTAAGTATTTCCTGAGCTGGCTGGTGGCTTCTTGTCAGTATTCATGGTCAGCACAGGCTTTAGCTGCAGTCTAGTAGACGCCAGTAGTTTATCTATGATAAAGCAATAGTTGGGAGAAGTGGAGCTTTGTGTGTTGACCCAAAGCTAAAGACAAGACTTTTTAACCTCTATATACCATAATCGTAATAATAACAACGCAATTGAGGAACAAGACAAAGAACAAAGAACCAAGATATGAGACAAATGGAAACACCTCCTCAGGTATAGTTTCCAGTCCGTCCAAACTTCCAGACTAAGTTCCACGGCCCGATGATCGTTGAGAGAGGGCTGCAGGGACATCGTTACATTGTTACCAGCATACATTACCAGCCATTGGCATTGGCTGTATCCCAGTTTTCTAGGCGTTCCTTACGATGTATCCACCCGCTGCACGGAGGGAGCAGGCAGCAGGAGTCAGCTGCCGAGATTTCTGATTCATACGAACCAGAAATCCGGCTGGTTCGCTCATCTCTAGCAGGGATCTCTCCTGTATAGTGTAAGCTCTTATGGGCAGGGTCCTCTCTCCTGTAGAGTGTAAGCTCTTATGGGCAGGGTCCTCTCTCCTGTAGAGTGTAAGCTCTTATGGGCAGGGTCCTCTCTCCTGTAGAGTGTAAGCTCTTATGGGCAGGGCCCTCTCCTGTAGAGTGTAAGCTCTTATGGGCAGGGTCCTCTCTCCTATAGAGTGTAAGCTCTTATGGGCAGGGTCCTCTCTCCTGTAGAGGTGTAAGCTTTTATGGGCAGGGTCCTCTCTCCTGTAGAGTATAAGCTCTTATGGGCAGGTCGTCGCCCCCCCCGTAGAGTGTAAGCTGTTATGGGCAGGGACCTCTCTCCTGTAGAGTGTAAGCTCTTATGGGCAGGGACCTCTCTCCTATGCAGTGTATGCTCTTATGGGCAGGGTCCTCTCTCCTGTAGAGTGTAAGCTCTTATGGGCAGGGTCCTCTCTCCTGTAGAGTGTAAGCTCTTATGGGCAGGGTCCTCTCTCCTGTAGAGTGTAAGCTCTTATGGGCAGGGTCCTCTCTCCTATACAGTGTAAGCTCTTATGGGCAGGGTCCTCTCTCCTATAGAATGTAAGCTTTTATGGTCAGGGTCCTCTCTCCTGTAGAGTGTAAGCTCTTATGGGCAGGGTCCTCTCTCCTGTAGAGTGTAAGCTCTTATGGGCAGGGTCCTCTCTCCTGTAGAGTGTAAGCTCTTATGGGCAGGGTCCTCTCTCCTATACAGTGTAAGCTCTTATGGGCAGGGTCCTCTCTCCTATACAGTGTAAGCTCTTATGGGCAGGGTCCTCTCTCCTATAGAATGTAAGCTTTTATGGTCAGGGTCCTCTCTCCTGTAGAGTGTAAGCTCTTATGGGCAGGGCCCTCTCTCCTGTAGAGTGTATGCTCTTATGGGCAGGGTCCTCTCTGCTGTAGGGTGCAAGCTCTTATGGGCAGGGTCCTCTCTCCTGCAGAGTGTAAGCTCTTATGGGCAGGGACCTCTCTCCTGTAGAGTGTAAGCTCTTATGGGCAGGGCCCCTTCTGTAGAGTGTAAGCTCTTATGGGCAGGGTCCTCTCGCCTGTAGAGTGTAAGCTCTTATGGGCGGTGACCTCTCTCCTGTAGAGTGTAAGTTCTTATGGGCAGGGTCCTCCCTCCTGTAGAGTGTAAGCTCTTATGGGCAGGGATCTCTCTCCTGTAGAGTGTAAGCTCTTATGGGCAGGGTCCTCTCTCCTGTAGAGTGTAAGCTCTTATGGGCAGGGTCCTCTCTCCCGTAGAGTGTAAGCTCTTATGGGCAGAGTCCTCTCTCCTGTAGAGTGTAAGCTCTTATGGGTAGGGTCCTCTCTCCTGTAGAGTGTAGGCTCTTATGATCAGGGCCCTCTCTTCTGTAGAGTGTAAGCTCTTATGGGCAGGGCCCTCTCTTCTGTAGAGTGTAAGCTCTTATGGGCAGGGATCTCTCTCCTGTAGAGTGTAAGCTCTTATGGGCAGGGACCTCTCTCCTGTAGAGTGTAAGCTCTTATGGTCAGGGTCCTCTCTCCTGTAGAGTGTAAGCTCTTATGGGCAGGGTCCTCTCTCCTGTAGAGTGTAAGCTCTTATGGGCAGGGTCCTCTCTCTTGTAGAGTGTAAGCTCTTATGGGCAGGGCCCTCTCCTGTAGAGTGTAAGCTCTTATGGGCAGGGTCCTCTCTCCTATAGAGTGTAAGCTCTTATGGGCAGGGTCCTCTCTCCTATAGAGTGTAAGCTCTTATGGGCAGGGTCCTCTCTCCTGTAGAGTGTAAGCTTTTATGGGCAGGGTCCTCTCTCCTGTAGAGTATAAGCTCTTATGGGCAGGTCGTCGCCCCCCGTAGAGTGTAAGCTGTTATGGGCAGGGTCCTCCCTCCTGTAGAGTGTAAGCTCTTATGGGCAGGGACCTCTCTCCTGTAGAGTATAAGCTCTTATGGGCAGGGACCTCTCTCCTGTAGAGTGTAAGCTTTTATGGGCAGGGTCCTCTCTCCTGTATAGTGTAAGCTCTTATGGGCAGGGTCCTCTCTCCTATACAGTGTAAGCTCTTATGGGCAGGGTCCTCTCTCCTATAGAATGTAAGCTTTTATGGGCAGGGTCCTCTCTCCTGTAGAGTGTAAGCTCTTATGGGCAGGGCCCTCTCTCCTGTAGAGTGTAAGCTCTTATGGGCAGGGTCCTCTCTGCTGTAGGGTGTAAGCTCTTATGGGCAGGGTCCTCTCTCCTGCAGAGTGTAAGCTGTTATGGGCAGGGTCCTCTCTCCTGTAGAGTGTAAGCTCTTATTGGCAGGGCCCCTTCTGTAGAGTGTAAGCTCTTATGGGCAGGGTCCTCTCTCCCGTAGAGTGTAAGCTCTTATGAGCAGAGTCCTCTCTCCTGTAGAGTGTAAGCTCTTATGGGCAGGGTCCTCTCTCCTGTAGAGTGTAGGCTCTTATGATCAGGGCCCTCTCTTCTGTAGAGTGTAAGTTCTTATGGGCAGGGTCCTCTCTCCTGTAGAGTGAAAGCTCTTATGGGCAGGGTCCTCCCTCCTGTAGAGTGTAAGCTTTTATGGGCAGGGACCTCTCTCCTATACAGTTTAAACTCTTATTGGCAGAGATATTTCTTATTTCATTTTATTATTTCTTTTTTACCCTTGTCATCTTCCTGCAGAATATCTTGGCACTATGCACATTAAGATATCACTATTTAATATCGTCCATACAGTGTATAAACTTGAATTGGATAGGGTGTGGTTATCTTACATTTGTTGCCTTACCCATTTTGAATAATACCTACGCTACTTTAATGGAGGATGATTAACCCCATGTGGACTGAACTCAGCGAATACTGATACAACATCTTGCCTGTACTGAATAAGATGCCCTCAATACATCAGCTCTGGTCTCCATCACTATTATGCTGATTGTGTTCCTTCTGTCATCCTGTCAATCATGGCTCAAATTACCCATCAGTCTGTCAGAGATGCAAAAAAGTATACCAAAATATCTGGTGGACTTTGTTATATTAAGGTTTCCTGTGCTTCTGCATTGTATATGATGTTCTCTATAGCCCTAGGATGGAGCTGCCGCGCATCTTATGCCCCAGTCACATTCACATTGGGATTTATGACTGCTATAAAATTACATGTGTCAAATTATTCAGGCCTAAAAATCTCATGGTAAATAATAGTGTTCTTAAAGTGATTATCTGGCCTAAAGGAGTTCCATGACCTTAAAAAAAAAGGCAGAAAGGAAGGGGGCCATGCAAGAACATAATAAACAAAGTATACTTACCTATCCTCATATCCCCGCTGTGTGATTGCCCAATTAGCCAATCAGTGACAGCCCAGTCACTGACTGGCTGAGGGGGCTATCACTCAGCCAGGCCGTGACGTTGCAGCTGGAAGAGCCCGGGTGCTGGAGTCCCGGAAAACATGGAGACAGCCTATGGCCAATGGCTGTATCCATGTTTTCCCAGACTCCCCAAGTCTGCATCCAAGTTCTTCACCTGCCAGTATTCAAATGACGAACTTTCAGATTCGAATATGCTCGAGTTGCACCTATCTCTAGTAAAGATGCATGAGGTTTTGGTCACATGTCTTTCTCTCTGACACGATTCTGCCTAGAAGTCATTAGAATGTTCTAAAGACGTCTCCCAAGGCCAACCCTCGCTCCTGAGTTGGTTGTTTCCTTCGAGAGTTAGTTCCAGAGAGATCATGGTCCTGTGTCAGCAACCACACTTCCAATCCACTTCATCCAAAACACAGCTGAGTAGGCGCAGGTCGTCCACCACAAGGGACAGAGATTATAAAATTTAATAAGCAAAACAATAAAATACATAAAGGGTAAAAGCACAACACGTTTCCAGGAGTCAGCTGCCGAGATTTCTGATTCATACGAACCAGAAATCCGGCTGGTTCGCTCATCTCTAGCAGGGATCTCTCCTGTATAGTGTAAGCTCTTATGGGCAGGGTCCTCTCTCCTGTAGAGTGTAAGCTCTTATGGGCAGGGTCCTCTCTCCTGTAGAGTGTAAGCTCTTATGGGCAGGGTCCTCTCTCCTGTAGAGTGTAAGCTCTTATGGGCAGGGCCCTCTCCTGTAGAGTGTAAGCTCTTATGGGCAGGGTCCTCTCTCCTATAGAGTGTAAGCTCTTATGGGCAGGGTCCTCTCTCCTGTAGAGGTGTAAGCTTTTATGGGCAGGGTCCTCTCTCCTGTAGAGTATAAGCTCTTATGGGCAGGTCGTCGCCCCCCCCGTAGAGTGTAAGCTGTTATGGGCAGGGACCTCTCTCCTGTAGAGTGTAAGCTCTTATGGGCAGGGACCTCTCTCCTATGCAGTGTATGCTCTTATGGGCAGGGTCCTCTCTCCTGTAGAGTGTAAGCTCTTATGGGCAGGGTCCTCTCTCCTGTAGAGTGTAAGCTCTTATGGGCAGGGTCCTCTCTCCTGTAGAGTGTAAGCTCTTATGGGCAGGGTCCTCTCTCCTATACAGTGTAAGCTCTTATGGGCAGGGTCCTCTCTCCTATAGAATGTAAGCTTTTATGGTCAGGGTCCTCTCTCCTGTAGAGTGTATGCTCTTATGGGCAGGGTCCTCTCTGCTGTAGGGTGCAAGCTCTTATGGGCAGGGTCCTCTCTCCTGCAGAGTGTAAGCTCTTATGGGCAGGGACCTCTCTCCTGTAGAGTGTAAGCTCTTATGGGCAGGGCCCCTTCTGTAGAGTGTAAGCTCTTATGGGCAGGGTCCTCTCGCCTGTAGAGTGTAAGCTCTTATGGGCGGTGACCTCTCTCCTGTAGAGTGTAAGTTCTTATGGGCAGGGTCCTCCCTCCTGTAGAGTGTAAGCTCTTATGGGCAGGGATCTCTCTCCTGTAGAGTGTAAGCTCTTATGGGCAGGGTCCTCTCTCCTGTAGAGTGTAAGCTCTTATGGGCAGGGTCCTCTCTCCCGTAGAGTGTAAGCTCTTATGGGCAGAGTCCTCTCTCCTGTAGAGTGTAAGCTCTTATGGGTAGGGTCCTCTCTCCTGTAGAGTGTAGGCTCTTATGATCAGGGCCCTCTCTTCTGTAGAGTGTAAGCTCTAATGGGCAGGGCCCTCTCTTCTGTAGAGTGTAAGCTCTTATGGGCAGGGATCTCTCTCCTGTAGAGTGTAAGCTCTTATGGGCAGGGACCTCTCTCCTGTAGAGTGTAAGCTCTTATGGTCAGGGTCCTCTCTCCTGTAGAGTGTAAGCTCTTATGGGCAGGGTCCTCTCTCCTGTAGAGTGTAAGCTCTTATGGGCAGGGTCCTCTCTCTTGTAGAGTGTAAGCTCTTATGGGCAGGGCCCTCTCCTGTAGAGTGTAAGCTCTTATGGGCAGGGTCCTCTCTCCTATAGAGTGTAAGCTCTTATGGGCAGGGTCCTCTCTCCTATAGAGTGTAAGCTCTTATGGGCAGGGTCCTCTCTCCTGTAGAGTGTAAGCTTTTATGGGCAGGGTCCTCTCTCCTGTAGAGTATAAGCTCTTATGGGCAGGTCGTCGCCCCCCGTAGAGTGTAAGCTGTTATGGGCAGGGTCCTCCCTCCTGTAGAGTGTAAGCTCTTATGGGCAGGGACCTCTCTCCTGTAGAGTGTAAGCTCTTATGGGCAGGGTCCTCTCTCCTGTAGAGTGTAAGCTTTTATGGGCAGGGTCCTCTCTCCTGTATAGTGTAAGCTCTTATGGGCAGGGTCCTCTCTCCTATACAGTGTAAGCTCTTATGGGCAGGGTCCTCTCTCCTATAGAATGTAAGCTTTTATGGGCAGGGTCCTCTCTCCTGTAGAGTGTAAGCTCTTATGGGCAGGGCCCTCTCTCCTGTAGAGTGTAAGCTCTTATGGGCAGGGTCCTCTCTGCTGTAGGGTGTAAGCTCTTATGGGCAGGGTCCTCTCTCCTGCAGAGTGTAAGCTGTTATGGGCAGGGTCCTCTCTCCTGTAGAGTGTAAGCTCTTATTGGCAGGGCCCCTTCTGTAGAGTGTAAGCTCTTATGGGCAGGGTCCTCTCTCCCGTAGAGTGTAAGCTCTTATGAGCAGAGTCCTCTCTCCTGTAGAGTGTAAGCTCTTATGGGCAGGGTCCTCTCTCCTGTAGAGTGTAGGCTCTTATGATCAGGGCCCTCTCTTCTGTAGAGTGTAAGTTCTTATGGGCAGGGTCCTCTCTCCTGTAGAGTGAAAGCTCTTATGGGCAGGGTCCTCCCTCCTGTAGAGTGTAAGCTTTTATGGGCAGGGACCTCTCTCCTATACAGTTTAAACTCTTATTGGCAGAGATATTTCTTATTTCATTTTATTATTTCTTTTTTACCCTTGTCATCTTCCTGCAGAATATCTTGGCACTATGCACATTAAGATATCACTATTTAATATCGTCCATACAGTGTATAAACTTGAATTGGATAGGGTGTGGTTATCTTACATTTGTTGCCTTACCCATTTTGAATAATACCTACGCTACTTTAATGGAGGATGATTAACCCCATGTGGACTGAACTCAGCGAATACTGATACAACATCTTGCCTGTACTGAATAAGATGCCCTCAATACATCAGCTCTGGTCTCCATCACTATTATGCTGATTGTGTTCCTTCTGTCATCCTGTCAATCATGGCTCAAATTACCCATCAGTCTGTCAGAGATGCAAAAAAGTATACCAAAATATCTGGTGGACTTTGTTATATTAAGGTTTCCTGTGCTTCTGCATTGTATATGATGTTCTCTATAGCCCTAGGATGGAGCTGCCGCGCATCTTATGCCCCAGTCACATTCACATTGGGATTTATGACTGCTATAAAATTACATGTGTCAAATTATTCAGGCCTAAAAATCTCATGGTAAATAATAGTGTTCTTAAAGTGATTATCTGGCCTAAAGGAGTTCCATGACCTTAAAAAAAAAAGGCAGAAAGGAAGGGGGCCATGCAAGAACATAATAAACAAAGTATACTTACCTATCCTCATATCCCCGCTGTGTGATTGCCCAATTAGCCAATCAGTGACAGCCCAGTCACTGACTGGCTGAGGGGGCTATCACTCAGCCAGGCCGTGACGTTGCAGCTGGAAGAGCCCGGGTGCTGGAGTCCCGGAAAACATGGAGACAGCCTATGGCCAATGGCTGTATCCATGTTTTCCCAGACTCCCCAAGTCTGCATCCAAGTTCTTCACCTGCCAGTATTCAAATGACGAACTTTCAGATTCGAATATGCTCGAGTTGCACCTATCTCTAGTAAAGATGCATGAGGTTTTGGTCACATGTCTTTCTCTCTGACACGATTCTGCCTAGAAGTCATTAGAATGTTCTAAAGACGTCTCCCAAGGCCAACCCTCGCTCCTGAGTTGGTTGTTTCCTTCGAGAGTTAGTTCCAGAGAGATCATGGTCCTGTGTCAGCAACCACACTTCCAATCCACTTCATCCAAAACACAGCTGAGTAGGCGCAGGTCGTCCACCACAAGGGACAGAGATTATAAAATTTAATAAGCAAAACAATAAAATACATAAAGGGTAAAAATGCACAACGCGTTTCCAGTCCGGACCGGCTTCTTCCTCAGGTTCCAGCTGCCAGCCAACTGAGGGTTCACAGGAGGGCTGCGGTCCCATAGTCCTGCAAACGCTATTGTGAGAGTTGTACCCTGAGATATTGTCAGTGTCAATGTATTGTCAGTGCCATGTCTACGGACTTGCTGTAAAACACAGCACTAAATGCTGCTAAAAACAGCTCAAGAAAGATGGCAGAAGAAAAGAATGTTTAAGTATCTCTAATCTAGGCGGTACATTCCCTTTAAGAATCACTGGTAGTGCTCAGACCAATACATCACTAGTTAATTCACAGAAAAGTTAGGAGGACGCTGCGGTCCACTCGTATAGGTAATATGGAAGAGGTTTTTTGTGAAGGACCAATTTCAATTTCATGTTTCATTTTCCTGGTACATGGTGACTGGGCACTTCAGAATAATTGTCAGAAAGGATTAGATTCTCTAAAAGTTTGACCTTTTTATTCTCCAGAAAACCCAGTAAAAGCTTTCAGGTAATTTCGGGAACAGATGCTCAGAAACGTCAAAATACAGCGGCCTTATACATAAAAACCGCAGCCGCCAGTGCCGTCCGGAGATTGTCCGGGTTATGTAGGTCATCCTCAAGGGCATTTCATGAATAAAGCTGTAAGGACTTCTCAAAGAGGAAAGAAGAGGATCGGATGGGTCGTCGCAAACTTTACTCTCAAGATGCCTTTCTGATAAACTTGTTTTTCAAAAGTTTTCTGGATGAATTCTTTGGCTTCTTTAGATTGTGGAACATTTCCTCCAAAAATCAGTAAACTGATCCCAGAGCAGTCGGATTTTCAGTTCTTTAAGTCCCAGCCATCCCTGCTTCTCCCTTAAAGGGGTACTCAGTGGGAAGAAGAAAATAGTGTCAGAAAGTTATAGAAACAGATGGTTTTTGGACCCCCCCCCGGTCCATCTAGTCCGCCATTAGTGTTTCTTATTATCTTAGGATAGATATATACTTTTCATACTTACCATCCCTCCTGACGCTGTCTCCGTTTGAATTTCCTGTTGTTTGTGGGTCCCTGGAGCTCTGGTCAGCATCTTCATTTCTCCATCTGCCAATCAAAGTAAAATAAAGTTATGTAATGTGTGTTATTTACGGGGGAAAAAAGGTTCCACTGAGAGTTTTCTTTCTTCTTAATTTCTGTTGTGGATTTACCAACCACATCTGCTCTAAGTTTGTTCCAAGCATCTACTACTCTCTACTACTCTTTTAGTAATGTAATATTTTCTCACTTTGCTTTTAAAAACACTTCCCTCCTGAACCTTATTTAGTCCTTTAAGGGTATATGTTATATAACTACCATTTCCCTAGCTACCATCTTGATTGCTTAAAAGTTATCCTTACTGAAAACAATTGTTAAAGGGATTTTTTAACCCTTTTTCACAAATGTCTGGTAGTTCCGTACCAAACTTACCTTGGTGGCCCTGGTACCTCCCCTGGTGACGTCACTGTATAGGGAACCAATGGCTGACCTCAAAGATCATGTACAAAAACAAATAAGAGCACCACTCTTCAGTTTATGTGCAGTATAGCAGCTCAGTTCCATTGAAGTGAATGAAGCTAAGGTGTAATACCACACACAACCTAAGGACAGAGATGGTGCTGTTTTTAGAAGCAGTTAGTCATGTTTTTTCTTCTATTCCTGGATAACCGCTTTAAAGCTAAAGAGTTGAGTATTTTGACCCATATACCATCTTTCTAGCTGCCACTGCTCCTGAGCAACAAGTTTTTCTAAAAGTCACTCTAATTCCAAGATGGCGCCAGTCAGAAAACTTAATTTCTCAGCATGCATCACACCTCAGAGCCAAGTATCTCCCTCATCTTGTATTATCTGCCCATCGCAGGTTCTATCTGCCTCTGTTTTACACTGTAAATATAGTACTACATCAATATATTTGTTTATTCACACGCCACTCTTATGGTAGTGTGGGGTATTATCAGTGTAGTGAGTTCTTTGAGATTTCGAGAGAATTGCGGGGGTGGGGGGATGGGAGGTGTCCTTGAGTCAGGCTCCTTAAGTGTATCCTCTCTATAGCACACTTAATAAACATTGTTTCATTTTACCTTAAAACACACTGATCTGTCTTTCCTTTTCCCTATACTGCTCAGGAGGCTATTACTGTTCTATATTTTCCCAGCTCCTTGCCCAGGTGCCCACTGATTGGTGTGATATCAGTGGTGGGCATGGTTAGAGATGAGGTGTTACAGCTTGCCTGACAACAGAAGAGACAGAGATCATGTCACTTTGGTTTTAGAAGGTTGGGGGAGGACAGAGCAGCCGAGACCATGTGGACCAGGCAAGGAGGATTTTCTGCAGCTTCAGGGAGTTAGGATGGGCTGCAGACAAACGGTCCAATTCATGTAATAGAAACCTATTACACGCAGGCATAGATTATGGGTGAGGATTGAACAGGGTTAAATTTTATTAAGTGGAGTGCCCCTTAAAAAGTTTTGTCCTTTTAGGTCATATGGAACAGGACTGAAAGCACCTGGAGGAGCAAGTTTGCAGTTTTTGTCTTGACTTCAATACCAGGCAACAGGGAACACAAAACACTACTTTAAACAGGTCCCCCAACGGCCAGCACATAACGTACAGCCATAAGAATCTATACAACTCTCTATCATTAGTTTTGGACTTGTTTGCATGGTCGTAGACTCCCGATAGCAATGTGTCCTATGGTGGTAGAGCGGCATTTGATTACACAGGACTTGGATTGAATTCCTGCCAGAATCTCAGATTTGCTTGCAGAATGGTTTTCATTTTAAGGTACATTGGGTTCCAGATTAATGAGAAAGCCCAGAGTGTGCAAATAGTGCATTTTAAGAAAGCTTTTTTTTCTTTTTCCTAATGCCTCAGGTCCCAAGTTTAATCTTTTGCAAAATACCAGGTTGTTGGAAAGTTTGCGGAGCCTTAGGGGAATCTTTAGAGATTCAACCCTTGGGTGCCCTTTTAAATGCGTTATTAGCAATGCGCTGTAGTTTATGGGCCTGCTGCATTGTGGCGGACGAGTTTACCTTCTGCAGGAATAGAAACCAATAGGATTTCTAAACCATGTTAGAAACAGAGCTCATTCGTTCTATAGGCTCCAGAAAATATCCATCAGAAGGCAATGAGAGGCTGTATGCCAGGAAGCTGATGATATGATACTCGTGTAAGTGCCGCTAGTCCGAAATACCATTTTTCTCCATGGAAAAGATGTATTCTGTCATGCTACACTTATACACCTTTGCTCCAATATGGGGGGATTATAAGACCTTGTCATCTTTCATGAATAGTGTCCAAGAACCATAGCAGTATCCTCCTATTCAGCGTCAATTAAGGTTTGTCAAAACCAATGCTTCGCATAGGTAGAATTAATAGGGGTTATACAGAGTCAGGAATAACGTGGCTGCTTTCTTCTAGAAGTGCCACAAGTGTTGTGTATGGTATTGGAGGGCATCTCCATTGAAGTGAAAAGGGCTGAGCTGCAATACCGCACACAACCTGTGGTCAGAGGTGGAGCTGTTTTAGGATCAAGCGTGATTCTCTAATCTTGTATTGCCACGTTAAAATTATGAAGATTGTTGACCTCTGTGCTGTTCGGGACCTATATCCAGCGAACGGTGCCAGAATTTAACGGGCCAGTACAAGGTAGATAGCGCCTGGCTTTTGGTACTGTACTCTGGAGATAAATGCCAGTGCAGCAGGTTCTTCAAACAGCTGATCAAGATGGGGGGGGGGGGGGCAAGTTACAGCACCCCAACAATCAGACACTGGTGGCCTTTGCAGTAGAAAGCCTTTTTTAAAGAGCATACCCCAACTGGATAGCCCTCTATTTCAGAATGCATATTGCCAGAGGATGTTACAGGACGCACTCATCGAAACAAATTAGTGACTAATAAAGTATGGGGCCAGGTTTAGCTCTTTATAGCAGGAGCCTTTATCTATGATGAGTTGGGGGCCACCCTCCGACCAGGGCCGCTTTAACCAGAGGGCACTGATTAAAGGGGCCCCCCCGAGCAGGCCGGCCATTGCTATGTGCGACCAGTGGGGTCGCACAGGGCTCCGGCCACCAGCCTGTCAGGGGGGAGCGCCGTGGGTGGGTAATCTACCTACCCCTCCATGGAGCCCCCTGCAGGCCCCCCCCCCCCGTCCACCGCTGCCCCCGCCCGCTGCTGCTGCGGCGGCGCTTCAGCAGCAGCGATACTGACAGAAAGAGAGCCATTGGCTCCCTCCCTGTCAGTCACTCTTGTGGCCGCACTTCCAGGAAGTGCGGCCTCAAGAGGGAAGAGAAGAGGAACGCGTGGACCTAGGTGAGTAAAAGTGTTTGTTTTTTTCAATGTTATATGGAAGGGGGAGCGCATATATTATTGGGGAGCACAGGGGGCTATATACTATTGTGGGAGAGCACAGGGGGGCTATATACTATTGTGGGAGAGCACAGGGGGGCTATATACTATTGTGGGAGAGCACAGGGGGGCTATATACTATTGTGGGAGAGCACAGGGGGGCTATATACTATTGTGGGAGAGCACAGGGGGGCTATATACTATTGTGGGAGAGCACAGGGGGGGGCTATATACTAATGGGGGAGCGCACAGGAGGGCTGTATATAACTGGAGTAGCACATGACTGTCTATATACTACAGGGACACCTTAAAATTATGGAGGCACAGAGGGGTGTAACTATGTAGGGGTACAGAGGGGTGTAACTACTGTATAGGGGTACAAGGGACCTAACTACTGGATGTGTTGGAGCCTAAAATATTTGTCTGGCAGATTCTGGAGAGAAGATTCACAGCCAGGAGAAGACTTCAAGGTGGCCCAGGCTGGATGGAGTGAAAAGAAAAGGTGACAGACTCTGATCGGAGAAGACGCCCCCGGTGAGTCACTGGATGTAACTGCACTCTTTTATAGGGTTGTAGTGTTAGGGGTCATGATGTGGCGGTATTATGTAATGGTATCATTGGTGATATCTTTCTGTTTTTTTTAGTGCAGTTTTTATGTAATATGTAATCACTGTATGGTGGAAAGTTTTATAAGGTAACTACTGTATGTATTGGGGCTCTTGATACAGTGTGGGGGCAAATTCAGTACATTATACAATGTGCCGAAAGGGAAGGGGGGGGCACTCCTGAGGGCTGTGCACTGGGCCCACCAATGTATTAAAACGGCCCTGCCTCCGACATTCATCTCCAAAGTATATGGATGGGCGGCGTTGTGATAGGTTGATTACTCAAAACACAAATGTAAAGTCTTGTGTTCCAAATATTGTGATTATTGCAACCTGTCTACCATGATAAAATTTTCTGATGTATTCACTTCAGGCATGTCTTGTTCTCTTGGTAGGCGAACACTGTTCTACTTCATTTTCATGGAACAATCAGAACAAGTGGAGTTCTTCGCCTCTCACCACCCTACTAAGGTAGGACTTTACCTATCAGTAATATTTACACCACATGGATATTATGCTCTTTGAGGACTTGCATGAACTAGACCCCCACCGATTACACATTGTGTTGTGTCTGATATGTCTCACATAGAGTGGTTTCCAATTACCATGAGAACAAAATCAACCTAGACGTTTGCTTTGTATCTGTGAAAAGTTATTTTTTTTTTGTACTGGGATTGGGTGATCTGTCTGTGGGATTTCACACATACTGCATGTTCAGTATAGCAGAACTTGTTGACTATTGTTTGTAAAGCCAAGTAGACAGTGCTCCTACAGTAAATCTCATTAAAAGTTCTTATTGCTTAGTTTCTAAAGAGCTGAGATTGGTTCTTGAAGGTTCCCTCATGTTTCCCGTGGTCCTAAGTCCATTACACAGAAAAAAGATGATTCAAGATGAGATTTAGGTTAAAGGCTCCTATACACATCAATGAAACATCATCCAGACACACCATTTTCAGTGGGACTAGTTGGCCAGCTGTATGGAGGCCTCCCAACTAGACATGAGCACGATTTCGAGTCTGCTAGCTCGGCATTTGAATACCGGTGGCCAAAGAAGTTTAATGCAGCCCTAGAGAGTCCTGATATAGCCTATGGCCTCTGGCTACATCCATGTTTTCCAGGACGCCCTAGGGCTGTATCCAACAACTTCAGCCGTCTGTATTAAAATACCAAGCAAGCGGACTCATCTCTACTCCCAACTATCCCCGGACAGATCTGATCCTTGTTTCCTCTAATGAAGAAGCTGTCTGTGGATGCATACCTGGCTTTGGTATTTCCCTGGTCAAATAATCAGACTCGTAATTGAGTTGGATATTGACCACTTAATATGGTGGTTTTGGTGGTTTCCATACAGGAGCCACCCCTTTGCTAGGTCCTTCACTGGAGGGATATCTGGCTAGTTCCATATTTTGAGACTCCTAACTGAGGCTCTGGGGACTTTTTTGCATATTGATGTTTCCCAGGAAGCAATGCACTTAGGATTTCACTGCATTGAGCGCTTTAACCAGCAGCCAACAGTGTCTTCTCTGGCTGGTCAGTCATCTGTTTGCCGTATTTTTTTCACCCTAATGTCAACTTCCATCTCTTTTGTATTCCAAAAGACTAGCCTACACCAGAATGGTCTTACAGAGGCTTATCCCCACCACCACCCCCCTTACATTCAGAATACATGAACGTTTGGCCAAGCCGAATATTCACTCGTACGGGGGGAATCAGAAGAGAGAGCTGAACAAAGATGGAAAGGCCTTTATGGGAATAACAAAGAGTGATACTGAATGATTGCACAAAACTAACACAAAGTAAAACCTATCTACTCTTTGGTTGGTCCCATTGGTTATTGGGACATAGATAAGATGTTATGCCGGAATCCTGGTAGTTACGTCCATATACAAAAGGATTTGGCTCCAGAATAGGATATATACCACCAGTGTCCTTGGCTTTAGTAATATAGAGGTGTGTACACCATAACGGTGAATTATAAATGCTGAGTAACCTTCGCTAATTGTTTCTTCACTTGGCCAACAGGATCTTTATTAAATATCCTCTATCTCCGAGTATTCCCATTCCTGTATGTAATTAATGTGGGCAGATTATCTATAGCTGATACTTGCTTTTATCTCTCCGCTCTGTAGACCTGCCCGCACTGCTACACTGAACATTTACATGACATTTTGTGCTGCTTCTATGGATTTATCGTACCATTTTACTTGCGAGATCGATACATAATCCCTTGCAAATCATCATATATTATGACCATTGTGAATCTCATTTTGAACATAGAGCTTGATAGATAGTCCTCTTGACATTTGTAATCCTTTAAGCGCAGGGAACTAATAGCGCCTTTGCCCTGGCTGCTATAGCTAAATCACTTTGCATTGTATAAATATTACTTTTACAAATCAAATGAGGGGTAAAGTGCACCTGCATGAATAATGGGCCCGTAACATATGTTCCTCCTATTAAAGCTGGTTTAACATCTTATTATGTTCAGCCATAATGTGGCTGTGTGCAATAAGATTTATTATGTTCTCTTAATCCTAATTACTCCCACACATGGCTTCATAAACATCCAGGCCCGCACTACTGTGAGTGCACCGAACACGACGCCTTTTATCCAAGAGATCTCTTCTGGTTAACTGTATGCAATACTATTACTAATAATTAGAGATGAGCAAACCTGGAGCATGCTGGAGTCCATCCGAACCCGATCGTTCGGCATTTGATTAGTGGGGGCTGCTGAAGTTGGATAAAGCCCTAAGGCTATGTAGAAAACATGGATATAGTCATTGGCTGTTTCCATGTTTTCCAGACAACCTTAGAACTGTATCCAACTTTAGCAGCCCCCGCTAATCAAATACCGAACGATCGGGTTTGGATAGACTCAAGCATGCTCGAGGTTCGCTCATCTCTACTAATAATGTCTGGACTATGATTCTCCGGTAATGGGCACCTACCCAATTTTGGTTTTATGTTCCAAGTATGTCTTGACAACTTTTATCACTTATCAATTACAAGTAATGACCCACTGTCAAAGTTATGGAGACTGTGTAAGTTTAAGTGCTGCACAAAACTCCCATTAATATGTATAGGGGTCACATCAAGCATGTAAATGTCTGTTTTCGGATTCCGACTGAGCAGGTTTGGGTAAGAGATCTCTTGTTCTATAGTTTGGTGCACGTAGGACTTGCATCTATACGACATTTATGGCATATCATGTGGTTACACCATAGATGTATGAGATGGAATACCCCTTTTAAAGTGAATCTGTCAGCTGTAGCGTTGGGTGAACTTGGGGAAATTGTCAGAGTTCAGCAAATTCTCCAAACCCGAACACTTGCCATTTGACTCTTTGCATCTGGAGAAGTTAGCCACCTTACGGAGTCCTGGAAAATATGCATACAGCCTACGGCATGTTTTCTTGGCGGCCCTAGGGCATCCAAGTTCTTAGATACCAGAAGTCAGGTTCAGGTTCGGAGAAGTCCACTTAATACTAGTTAGCTGTAATTCAGGTTCCAAACTGTAGTCACTGTTAGATAAAAGAGACACATGTTATCTTTCATATATTTGTCTGTGCTTCCAGAATGTAGAAAAATGCTTTTATTTTTTGCTGCAAATTGTCAAAGAGGTGTTTCCAAGCCCCTAAAGTGTTCAGGGCTGTAACACCTGTTCTTGCTCTCCCTCCTATGCCTGTTCAAGTTAAAGTCAGCTAGAAGTTGAGCCTTGCTTTTAAAGTGTATGTAGGGGTGAAATTTGATGACTGGACTCAGCTTTAAGCTGACTGTCATCCAGCAGAGATGGGCAGAGAGGAGTTATAGCCTTTAGATGCTTGGGAACGCCTCTTTGACACTTTGCATCAGCAAATCTAGGCTTTTATGATGTGAAAGCACAGATCTTCTTAACCCTGTCAGCTGTTTAGAGCATGAACTGATCCTTGGGCCTTTTCTGTAGTCTGCCTTTGCTTATATGAGGTCTGGTCTGTACTCTGAATTTGTTTAGGAGTCTTGTCTGGGAGCAGGGATGGGCCCAAACCATTGGCCCTCCAGCTGTTGCAAAACTACCCAAAAATTCCCATCATGCAGCTTGAGGGCCACAGGTTTTCCGTCCATGAACTAGAGGATCCATATTCATTTTGGGATGTGGGACCATATGTACTATTTGTCCTCGAATTGCTGTAACTTGGGGGCAAGCCCTATAGAAATGGGTAGAGCATTAGGTTAAAAAAAAAGGACGCGTTACTTTATATGCAACTTTTTATCATCTCCTTACTTAAAAGTTTGCATCTATGCTCATACAGCATCCGAGACGCATACCCCGACTGTAGGAGATTCCGCGATACAGCTGGTGCAGAACTCTCAGCATGTCCTGTTCTAGAGATAAGTACAACCTGTACAAGAACAATCTGACAACCAAAGGGTTAAATCCTGTAATGCAACGCATGGCGGGAGGTCCATTGGACGGATATAATTTCTGAATATGACATCATCTCCATGGCTACGAACTCCGGGAGATAACGGAAAGTAAATGACACAAAACATTAACAATAGCAAAGACAACATTAGAATTTATGTCAGAAGCCTTTCCCTAATCTCCTGTAAAAGCAATCTCCGCTAAGACTAGAGGTTATTATCTTATAATTTTCTGCTCCGTTCTTTACCCCTCGCATCGGGTATGCTCTGCCAGTTCAATGTAATTTTCCAACAGTAATGAAAACTGAGGAAAGATTAGCGTCTAATATCGTCTCACGCAGCGGCAGATCACAATGTGCGCAAACGGTTAATACCGACGAGTGGAATTTAAAAATTTTTTTTAACATTTTTGGCGGTATATTGTGACAAGTGTTCCCGCACCGAGCCAGTCAGATATTCTCCTCGCTGACGATAATATGTAAAATTGCTGTCAAAGCAGATCAAGATGTTGACATGCAATCTCCCGGGTCAAGTCTGTTAGAATTCCGGCTGCGTCTTAAGAATCATCCGTGACCGGCATTTGCAGCGAATCTACGTTGAACAAAATGAGGATGAGCAATCCATTTGGCACTAATCATAGTATTTAGCTGATAAACCCCCCAACTTGCTATTTCTCAGTTTTAGGCCATGCATATGCTTAATAGCTGAGCAAACTTTTAGTTACAGCAGACGACCTGGGAGAATATCTGACATCCATTTATATAATTCATTTTTAATCCGTTCTCTGCAGCACCAGAAATAATATCGGAGAATGTAGGAGAATACTAAGAAGCTAACTATAGAAAGACGTCAGGCTTCGGTTTAGAGGGACTATCTGGAGAATGCCAAGTACAGTATTAGCATTGCTGCAGTAGATGTTCTACAATGCAGTACGATAGTCTTGCTGGTACGTGTACCCAGTGGTGTACCATGAAACTCATGCCATAGGGAAAATGGTCATGGGAGCACTAGGGTCACACAAGACAGTCAGTAAGGGAGAGGTCAACATCTAAGGTGCCCATACGCTTTCTACCCACCACCGTCAGAAGGTTTATCCCAACAGTATAAGGTGTATATGGGCCTCTCAACTTTCTGCCGATACATAATGTCTGGCATGATGAATTCTCAACTCCTGACCCTATTGTTCTTGGAGGGATAGGCAAGCACCATATCAGTCTGGCTGCAGCTTACCCATTTCCATAGGGAACACATGAATGTTCAGTAGAGATGAGCACAACTTGAGTCTGATCGTTCGGCATTTGAATACTGGTGGCTAAAGACATTGGGGAGTCCTGGGATGGATATATGGATACGGCTAAAGTCTAAAGGCTGATGCCAAGTCTGACAATTTCCCAACTAAACACCTTTAATCTGATTCTATAGGTGGGTGCAATACACAAACCCAATGGTGCAACACCATAAGAGGCAGTCAAAGAACCAGAGGGTCTAAACATGAGCTGTGCCTCATCCATTCATTACTCTACTTTTATACTGTCTACTGGCCTCCAAGAGGGAGTGTGCTGAGACAGTATGGCTACACTGTTTAGCCACCAGTTTTGTCTGTCAATCAAATGCGTATGGGGCCTCGTGTTTTCACCTGACATTTCTGTGGAGAAAAGGATTGGGTGGGTATGTTAGAAATCCACTGCCCTATCACTTTGTTCTCAGAGAGGTAAGCCACCAAAGTCTCGCCGTGGATTGTCCCTTCTTTCCTCTTCATGAACAACTAAGTGCTCGGCTGAGACAAACTTTAGTGGTAGTGATGAAGGGACTGGGAAAGATTACTGGTCAAACGCACATTCACCCGAACGTGCCCATCCTCACCTGCCGCAATCCCCCACCACTGCTATTTTAATGTCTCTCGGTCTATGGTCTATCTGCTTTTGCTGACATCACAAACCTACAGGAACTGACTGCTCGGCCAATCGCTGGCCACATTTGTGACTGACCTCAGCCGTGATCGGCTAATTGGACAGTTGCTGCAGCATCAGGACAATATGAAAGCAGGAAGAAGTATAGAGGATTGGGTGCCAATACAATGGCAGCAGTGGAGAACAGGTGAGTATAGGATATTTTCTATATTGGCAGTACCCAGGGACATTTGTAAAAATCCTTGGGCAAGCCCTTTAAGTCCAATAGTTCAGCATTGGAATACCGGTGAAAGTTGGATGCAGCCCCAGGGAGTCCGGGAAAACATGGATACAGCCATAGGCCATATCCATGTTTTCCAGGACTCCCTAGGATTGCATCCAACTTCAGCCACCAATATTCCAATGCCAAACGATCAGACTTGAGCATGCTCGAGTTGCGCTTATCTTTTATGGCAGACCATCTCATTTGGAGCCAAGTAACCCTTCTAAGTGTTTTTGGAGTGTAGGAAACCTTAGTATCCATATACAAACATAAATAGAAGATACAACCTCCTTCTATATGTGGGTCTGTTTGGGCGAGTGCTCAGAATGCTGCACCAGGTTCTGCGGCGCCATTGTTTATGCTGCACCAGGTTCTGCGGCGCCATTGTTTAACAGCAAATCAAGGACGTGAATGGCCCTTCCACTATCACATGGTTTTCAATAGTCATTGATAGATGCATGAGTGGAAAAGCGACCTCTTAGTTGTTCGTATTATTAATGACGTTCATTGTTGTTGTCTCTGATCTGTGTCCCTTCCCTCCCAGCTGCATTATGGGACCCAGCAGAGACATGCCAGACCGAGAAGTGCGACAACCTTATCTCAACTCTGCAGTGATCACAGCCCATTGTTCCACCCCAATACCGTTCTCTGCTTTAAACATCATTTTCTAAGACCTGACACTTTCGGCTCTACGTGGCGCCGCTTCGATTTATGTCCCAAAACAGCTTAATTATTGTTATTTTTGTTTATTACAAGGCGCTGGGAACCATGTATGCTTGGAAAGGTAAGAACCCTCCCACGGCGCACTTCATTTCCATCTCCGCTGACTGGCCCTGATGTCTCCTGCCAAATATTTACCCACATTTCTCTGTACAAGCTGTTAATGCACAGAACGTGTTCTGCTAAAGACAATAATTTGGGCTTGTAGCTTCATCAAATGTCAGCAATGTGACAGTGAAGTCTCTTTGGTTGGGATAATTACACACAGAGGTGTGCGGCGCCATTACATCAGGACTATTTATAGAGGCCAAGCTAACTTTTAAGGCAGATAAGTCATAAAAGACAAAAAGATTGTACAGACCATGAACAGATTGTTTCTCATACTGCCACTGCTAGGGTGACACCACTGCATAAAGATTTTTACCACTTGGGGGTATATGAACCCAACTCGCTCCAAACCCAACCCACCCCACGCTCCCTCCTTGAAGTTCCACCGGTCCCATAGGCTCCATTCTATGTGTAGGCAGAATTCGCAGTCCGCCTTTGGATGGATGAGCATAGAATGGGGTCTATGGAACTGGCAGAGATTCAAGCCAGAGCAGGCACAGAATACGCTGGAAGTTATCCGTGTGATTTCCGTATTGTGCATATACCCCAAAGGGGATTGATTAAGGCTTCAGGAAATAAACATAACAGTAAAAAATATTCTACAACAAAGAAAAACTTTACCAGTTTATTCCCCGGCTGCTCCAATGTACTAGAGATATGTGAAGCTTCCAAAAGTAATTTTTTGGAGGCGTTCCTTCAAATCATCCTTCTTGGATTTGTATGGAAGCAAGGACACCAATCAAAAGATAAGAGTCCCTGCTTCATACACTGTATGCCTGGCAGGTCAGTTTTATCCCTGGTACTGCAGCATCAGTCTCTAGATGTAGTTAAATGTAGACAAATTAAATGTTCAAGGTGGAAGCATAGTTGGATTTTATTGTATTACATAAGTCACTGCCCTCAGATGACATTCACTGGGTCAGGCACAGAAGATGAAAGTGGCGATCTATACAACTTGTACCCAACCCAGCAAACATTACCTGAGCAGCAAGGTATGCCTCACTGCTCAGTGTACAGAAGCAAAGTGAGTGGTATTACCAGGCAGATCATTCTTACATCAGGAGGCTCAAGTGTATTTTTTCATTGCTTTGCTTTGTGGCCTGCACTTGCAGTTATATGCACCTTTTTACTGCACTTTTGAGTACTTTTTTTGTATATGTTTTTTGTACCTCACCTGGTTGATTAATACACCATCAACTTGTATTTATTACTTCGACTATACATTATTCATGATCACCTGCCTTGTAAGCCATCCAATGTATGTACTGTACTGTTTTATGCTTAACTTTTTTAAATGGTTTAAAAAAAAAAATCTGTATGTGTTTTTTTTATTTCATAATTTAATAGCATTGTCCAGCATTGTTTTGTTAGTAGGATATATATATATATATATATATATATATATATATTTCTTTGATGAATATGGATATTAGATATTAAGAGTGCTTTTTAGGTCACTTAGCTCCTATAGCACCCAACATCATTGACATAGGGCACCACATAAAGTTTCTAAGGGAGCAGGGATATTAGTTCTCTATAAGGATGGTCTATCATAAAGACGCTTGGAGACATCGATAGGCCTCTTACTAGCCAGCCAATAGCCTGCTCCGCACTGAAGAGGGGCAACAACCCCGAAACAACTGTCTGCAGATGGGAAGTTTTTCCTTTTGGATAGATTGTTTGGCTTGGCACAGATCCCCAATGTTCTAAGACTCTTAGATGGAGTGAACCACTGTCTTGAGGGGACATCACTTTGCTTAGGTGGTGTGAGAGCTATTTGCATATCCTTTCTTCCCAGAATTCCCAGTGGAGCCAGAATGGCTTTTAAGTCTCCACACGTCTTTATGATGGACTCTCCTTATGGAAAACTAGTATCCCTTTGACCCAAACCCCTAGTAGGAAATGTATCCGATACTTGTCTTCCTTGTGGACATTATCTAATGGAGGTGATCATATCCTGGTCTTTTAAACATATGTGCTCCATTGTGTTTGATACTGTATATTTCAATATAGCATTGATTCATGACAGGGAGACCGCACTGAGCAGTTTTTGATAGGTAGATAAATGTTTGTGTCTGTATACCCAATAATGAATGAGCCGAAGGTTTACAATATGCTGTCTTTTTGGAATAATGGTTTTTTATGACACGAGGAAGGAACTCATAAATTCCTCTACTGATCACAGAAATCATTGCTGCAATGACAGGACCCTGGACGTGTAGCATCTGATAATGTGAGACGCCGAGTGTTTCATTACTTCACTATATACGCTCCACAAAATAGAACTAATAAACCTATAGAATATAATGCACCCTTTGGCTATGTTCCCACTTCGGGAACATAGTGGGGGAAGACAGCCATCTTGTAATATAGACGGCCGCTAATAAGGATCATGATTAGCGGACGTCTATTTTACGAGAAGGTCACCTTCTCCAAGAGGTAACATAGCCTTTGGGAGACAATAGATAGATACATAGTGTTCCAACCAGGACTGGAAATATTCATAGGATAGATGTAGATCCCACCTCTGATTTAAGGATTCCTGGCCCCTTCCCATCAGAGGTGGTCGGAAAGCCAAAAACAGTAAATTGGATAATAGCACTGCCATGCCTTCCCATAGAGTGGGAGTCCATGGCATCATAACTTTCGACATAGTCCATTGTGAATGAAGCTATGCTACAATATTGGTATAAGGGTGAAGTGACGTTGGAAAGTAATTACTTTGGTGCCAGACAGAAAAGTGTGGTAGAATGTGTGCTTAGCTTGTTGAAGGCCTATGTAACTGGTAGTTCTGGACTCTGGTAGTTTGTGGGGGCATATTGGTGAACTATAGGCCAGAGGAGGCTTGTTCACTTGGACATTAGATGGGCTTGATGCTAAAGTGACTTGAGGGGATGGGCTGGAGGCTGGGAAATAAGAACAGGAAAGACGTCATGCCAAGGGTCACATAGTACAATAGGCAGAACCTCTGAAAGGGAGCAGTATGCCAACTTCATTGGTCCAGGCCTGGAATACTGCATCTGGGACTAAAGTTTTACAGTACAGTGACTGAGTCGTCTCCGCTACAAGAAAAATCTTTTAACCTTTAACCTACACTGCGGTAGAATATGGTGGTTGTTAGCAGTAGAGATGATCGAACATCAAAAAATCTTAGGTTCTATCGAACTCGAACTTTGTCAAACCTTCCGCATTTGATTGCTGATGCCTTCCCCGTCCGTGGGGAAGGAGGAGACAGCCCGGGTCCTGCCTGGAATTCCGGGATTTAGCCTAGGTAATAAAGTGTTGTGCGGAGAGAACAAACTGTTCAGGTTCAGCAACGTTCTCCGAACCTAAACACTCGACATTTGACTCCCCGCAGCAGAAGTTGGAAAACGCCCTAGGGAGCCATGGAAAACATGTATACCGCCAATGGCTGCGGGGAGTCAACTGTTCTACGATCTTCTACGTAGAATATGTGCTGTGCATCACTTTTATATGAAAAGAACAAAGCATGAAAAAACCCATCAAGTCCTTCCATGATCTTATATCACAGACTCGGGTTACATGACACAAGAGAAGAGACTGGAGCTTTATACACAGATAAAGAAATAATAAACGGTATAAGCGCCTCGTGACTGGGCCCTAATGATCACTTGACTTGGATATTAACCTAATTTGTTCTGAAGCGAATTACACATTATTCTTAGCCCTCTGCTTGCTAATGCTATATAATTTTTTTAAAATATTTATTTTCCACGTTAGATCGGAAATAGAATATGAATTCTATAAATCAGATTTTCCAGCTCTCGCCGCTCCACTACTTTATTTACTGCCTTTTTTTTCCCTCTTGTTCTTTGATCAGATAAAAGACCCTAAAGAGAAATAAGAATGATGAACCCCTCCAGAAGCCGGTCTGGGGAGGAGGCCGTCTCTTATCTTTTATTATCTGTAATATACGGGAGACATGAATCAGGGCTACCTACCTCCTCCGAACATTAAACTACATTCCTCTTAATGACCGGCCATAAATTCTTCTCTGACATTTCGACAGGATTATTGACAGTCAGAGGGGTAGGCCGTGCCCCGCAAGCCTCTCATCTTCAATCAGAGAAAAAAAAAAAAAGATATGAAGCAACGTGAAAGAGCGGCTAAAGATAGCGCTTTCTTTATGACAACATGTGGTGGGGAGGGCGCTATCTGTGGGGGCTATTGTGAGCTCTGAGGCTTTTATTCTTCTCCGGGTCTTCATTAGTCTCTTTGTATGTTGACGGATAGAACTGGAGGTTATTTGGCGGAAAACCATTAACAGGGGTTGTCTGGTCTGACAGTGCCGGATTTCATCAAAAGCTACGGGGGATGTTTGATTCATAGACAGAATATGTGATGATTTATTGTGTAGAACCATCTTTCGAATGTCAGGTCAGATCTGTACTCATACTATTATTGTAGAAGTCCTTATATAGATACGAGTGCTGATGTAGGAGAACAGCGCTCCTATAAGGTTCAATTAACTAGTTTCACACCAAGGGTCCACGAATCAATCATGCAGCCCTGTACGTCCATCGAAGCACAAACCCCCACTTACACAGGTAGAGGTGCTGCCGATTAACAATGTTCTCTAAGAAGAAGAGCAATCAGCCGATCGCTGGGATTCTTACACAGGGTGATATCAGCCGATGATCGTCCGTATTCTGTATGAGGCTTTCAAACGTTGGCGAACCAGGCAAGTCCTAAAGATGATGAAAAGAGTAGGGGCCAACCATGTATGCTGTTGCTGCATTCACTTGATGGACAATTGACCTACATTCTTAAAGGTAACTCGTCACCATGAAAATTCTATCTAAGCCAGTCATGTCAAACTCCGGCCCACGGGCCAAATCTGGCCTGTGGTGCCATTATTTTTGGCCCGCCATGCTTTTCCATTGCTGTGTTAAATTTGGCCCACCTGACGTTGCAGCAAATTATAATATAGGTGGTCCGTAGAGCTACTTGGACCACCCATATGATAATCTCGTAGGCCGCAGGCAGTTTTTAGCCTGTGGCCTAGAAGTATCTCAGTAGTGCCCCAACGCTGGCAATGTGGTGAAGTCATCGCACGCATCCTCCGACAGGTGCCTCCTTCAGCCACTCGAGCCGCAGGAAGGGTGAGTCCAAGCTAAGGGGGCAATCATGAACAACTACAGTAGGGGCTGGCTACTATTTTAGAGATTATTCTTGAGGACTGGTTTCTACATAAGAGACTGTTGGGGAGGGCTGGCTACTATATAAGACTATTGGAGAGGGCTGGCTACTATATAAGAGACTATTTTAGGGACTGGCTTCTATATAAGACACTATTGGGGAGGGCTGGCTACTATATAAGACTATTGGGGAGGGCTGGCAACTATATAAGACTATTGGAGAGGGCTGGCTACTATATAAGACTATTGGAGAGGGCTGGCTACTATATAAGAGACTATTTTAGGGACTGGCTTCTATATAAGACACAATTAGGGAGGGCTGGCTTATATATAAGAGACTGTTGGGGAGGGCTGACTACTATATAAAGCAATTGGAGAGGGCTGGCTACTATATAAGAGACTATTTTAGGGACTGGCTTCTATATAAGACACTATCGGGAGGGCTGGCTATTATATAAGACACTATAGGGGGCTGGTTACTATATGGGTCACTATTGGGAAGGCTGGCTACTATGTAGGTCTCTAATAGTAGGCCTGGCTAGTATGTGAGGCACTATTTGGGGGGGCTACTACATGGGGCACAATTATGGGATTACCTACTGCCTGAGAGATATAATGGGTAACTTTCATGTCAGGAAAATTACTTTAGGATAGGCAGTGCCAGGGATGCCGCACACTGCTCTGACTCTGCCAGAAATTCTGCATGCAATCTTCTTTAAATATCATGGTTGGCCCACGACTTTGTCCAATTTTTTAATTTTTGCCCACTGTGTATTTAAGTTTGACACCCCTGATCTAAGCTATCGGCATGATGTTATAGAGCAGAAGGAGCTTAGTGGATTGATATATAACTTTATTGGAAAAGATTCAGTATAACTTGTAATTAATTGATTAAAATCTCTGATGTTTCAAGGCTAAAGAGTCCAGTCCACTGAGTGACACCGCCCACTGGACTCCTTATCACAGAATGATCAGGGATTTACAATATAGTTTAGCTAGGATGCAAGATATATAACTAGCTGCAATTCCGGCTCCAAACTTCTTACACTGTTAGATGTTGTTAAGTCAAGGAGGCACATGGTACCTTTCATATATCTGTCTGTGCTTCCAGAACATAAGACATGCTTTTATTTTCCTATGCAGAGTGTCAAAGAGGCTCTCCTAATCTCCTAAAGTACTGAGGGCTGTAACCCCTCCTTGCTCCCCTCCCATACCTGACCCTGCTTGGGTCTTTGCTTTTAGCTGACTGACAATAAAGCAGGAGAGGATAGGAATGGGAGGGGGTGCGAGCATGTGTAACAGCCCTCAGCACTTCAGTGGCTTGGGAGTGACCCATTTCTGACTTGTCTCCCCCCTCAATCAGTTAAATCTGCACGAAGATCTCAATGAAACCTTCTTGCACTATATGGCGGTATAATATAAGCAGTTTTTATGACAGTTATTTTCATTAAAACTTCCTGTGTTTTGCTCCAGGGCCGCCCCGGGCCTCCATCTGACCATGTCAGTAATATTACCCTAATGGCTGATTAACCATCTAAAATGATGACAACACAAGTGATGAACAGCGTGTATGAGAACGTCCGCGTATTCCAGTATTACCAGACCTGACAATGGATGTAAGCGTTAACATTCATGCAGATTGACAGATACTCAGTCATGTTCTCCGCAGATGTCACCCACAACAGCAAACTAGAGAGGCGGCTGATGATCAACAATACAAGGGATTAGATGTTAGCTCGGGATTTACTGCAGGAAAACAGCAGACTAGGCACAACTAAGGCCGGGCTACATATGGAAATAGCTGAGTGCTAACAAGACTGCAGGGCTGCAAATCTGATATAAATTATTACCCTGGCAAAACAACCACAATGTACGTATATAAATTAAGCCGCCATATAATGTCCAAATTATACTACAAGGCAGATTAATTGCTGAAAATTCCTTCCATCTAAATGGAACCTTTTCCTGGAATTGGTGGAGATCTGAGCAGTCAGACCCCTCACTGGGCAGCTAGTCCCCCCCCCCCTGCTGTGCCCAGAGAATAGCCATGTATCTTGGGATCAGGCTCCATTGATCCTGTATGCCATTGTGCCCTTTACCGACCGTTTCTGAATCCCGGGCCATTCTGTGCTAGACCCCAGCCAGACGTGGCTAAGAAGGGATCCAGAGCGGGGGAGACACTCATGTAGTCCAGCCAGGGGTCTGCACAGAGGTATAGTAGGAACCCGAGAAGGCAACCAGACCGGGGAATTCACTGCCGAGGCTCTTATGTTGCAGTGACCCAGAGGTGGTAGGGCAGGTGTTATGTGGCTGGGCTGGTTGTTGTAGTACCAAACGAGGCACAGTGGCCAGGAGTGGTGTATTTGCCCACCCCTAGATACACTGACACATGGCCTTTTGTGTGTATGTATGTATATATATATATATATATATATATATATATATATATATATATATATATATATATATATATATATATATATATAATGTGTGTGTATATATATATATATATATATATATACATACACCTTGGTTTAAGAGTAACTTGGTTTAAGAGCATTGTTTTGGTTTAAGAGCTCCCTGTACTGGCCGGGAGGGGAGTGGGGGAGGGGCATGGTCTGCATAGCGGGGTCTACAGCACTGTACTCTAACCCAGGAAGTCTCCCTAACCTTCTAAATCATGGCAGATCCACTTCAGGCTGGGGCTTACATTAGGGGACAGGACTAAAAATGAGCGAATTTGCCGAATTTCGGGTTCGTATGAACCTGAACTATTGGCTTCTGATTCCCGCTGTCTGCAGCCTCCGTAAACAGGGTGGATACAGTGTAAGGACCGCCTGGAAAACTGGGATACAACCTATGCCAATGTCTGTATCCCAGTTTTCCGGGCGGTCCGTAAGACTGTATCCACTCTGTTTACGGAGACTGCAGACAGCGGGAATCAGAAGCCAATAGTTCAGGTTCATACGAACCCAAACTTCGGCAAATTCGCTCATCTCTAGACAGGACTGTGGGGGTAATCTCTCCATAGCTGTAACCCCTCTCTCCCCGGACAGGGAGTGCTGCATGTACAGTATGTACCCACATTTGCCCTGCTTATTCCTTCATGCCCCCTGCTGTCTCTGTCAGTCTTGATTGGTCCATGATGAACACCCCCCCCCCTTCCCCACTGTCATGTGACCACACAGACCTCTGACAGCAGCCCTGCTTCTCTATTCTAGCCTGTTGTACTACGCTCCTGCATTATGGGGATCTGCAGCTCCATCCTGTATCTACAAACTGCGACTGTTTTTCAGGTTTATGCAGTTACTATACATTATACTCCACATGCTGATACTATACTGTACAGTAACTCAGAATATCACATATCCTGCTGTTTTTAAATGTTTTTTTACTTGTTTTACATGTTATTCAGAATAATAAATCATTATTTTTGGGGTGTGGAACCAATTGTCTGCATTTCAGTGATTTCTTATAGGAAAATTTGCTTTGGTTTAAGAGTGGATTTGGATTACAAGCACGGTCCCGGAACGAATTATGCTTGTAATCCAAGGTACCACTGTATATAGATATATTAGAGAGAGAGAGAGAGAGAGAGCATAAGGTTCCGTACTTTGAATAATACACAGCTGGTTTGCTGGGAGACAACAGAAGATAAGAGTTGCTCGTTCAGGCACAGGGTGGTCGCTGGTAGAGATATAGATAAGAGTTGACACAGCTCTGTATATAGTAGATACTTGTAGTAGATTTTACCTTGATAAGAATAACGTATAATAGCGTTGACTTGTAGTAGTTGTAATTTTGGGAAGTCTGCAGGCTACAGACCAGGGGGGACCTATTCAAACACGAGATACTCAGCTAGGGCCATTAGAAGAGAGTCCTGTATCCACAGGAATGAACATCTGCCTGAACTATCCTGTGGACATAGAGCAACACAAGATCAGGGATTACAGGCCCACCTAGTGGGAGAGGTAGCTAATGGGGTACCCCTTAGGAACCTAGGATGTTTTGAAGTAGAGACTTGGCCTTTGCACTTAGCTTGGAAACCCCTCATGGTACCCACCCAGCAAAGGATCTACATAGCGGCAGTAGAGATCCCTCATATTAGCGCTGCACAGGAGGCATCTATATTGGGGTTCTAGTCTGTGGAGACTCCTCATGTCACCTTCCCCCCCCCAAATACTTACATGACCCCACCTAATCCCATGGCATTCTGTTCTCCCAGATCCTTGGTGCACCAGCGCCTGGTAGCAGGGAGAACAGAACGTCAAGGAACTGCACTGGGTCGTGTGAGTATGTGCATAGAGGAGGGGGCTCTTGTGGCTGGAGGTGCAGTCCTGCATCTGGCCACAGGAAAGACTGGCATGGCAGAGAACCCTGCCAGTGGGTGCTGTGAGGAGGCAGATCACATTTCACCAGGGCGCACAGTAGCAGTTGCAATCAAAAAAAGTTACCTTTGTGGAACTCACAGGTTACTTCCCAGTGGTGTGGTTTGTCTCATGTAACAATGTCCTATCACTTGTTATTGTGCTAAACAAAAATCCTCTCCCTCATCTCATCCCTGCAGCATCCAGCAACGCCGCTCTGGTCCTCTTGCTGGCTTTGTTTACAGGGCTTCTGCGGTGAGGTGCAGGATTGTCATGCACAGTCATTCTCCGGCCTACATTACAGGGAGCAGCTCCATTCACTTACATAAAGTCGTGTTGCAGTTTCTTCACAGTGTGATAAGACCTCTGACCTTTTGTATCCACAGTGGTTCTAGAGCCTAAACCCCTTCCCCCCCCCAAATCAATCAAAATGTTATGGCCTATGCTCATCCTGAATAAAAACAAAGATATGTGCTATAATGGCAAAATCGGCACACCAAATAATGAAAATATAGTCAGACTCCTGAGGAAGTCCGAGTGTACGGATGGAACGCGTGGGGATCTTCAGACGGCACCCCCACTTACCCCTATCAGCTTGACTTGGTGATATACAGCTTTGGTCATCTTATTTCACAGTGTTTTCCTTTTTTTCTTCATTTGTTCTACTATTTCATCATTATTTATTTCTACTGCACATTCAGTTTTTTACATATGTTTGTAATTTTTGATTTGGTTACCTGTTGTGCGTTTAGATCCATGTATCTACATGTATACATTACTATATATGATAGGGGTAGTACATACTAGTAATGGGGCTGCTTGTCTTGGATTGCATTAGACCATATGCTTTCCCTGGAGTTTGGGAATTTTAAATGGTTTTAAGTGGGACTTTGTAATTTTTGTATTGTGTACCTGACTAGTAAAGTACTTTTATATTTTCATTATTTGGTGTGCTGGTTTTCATTTAGTTTCTTTTCGTGTGCTGCCATAGTGCACCCACTTATTCCATATACTGGGAGCTGTGCATGTCCTATTTCTTTAAGCTTGATACTATGCTCATCCTGTAAAATGACAAGGAATTTCCAAAAGCAAGGAGTCGATCATGGGTAATTTCAGGTTGGGCCCTTGGGGTTGTACTTTCCTGTTCTGACAGAGAATGTTAAAGGAGTTATCCAGTTCTAGTTAGAAAAACATTACTGCTTTCCTAAAAAAAAAAAAAAAAAAACAGCACCACCCCTGTTCTCAGTTTGTGTGTGGTATTGCAGCTCAGTTCCACTGAAGTGAATTCACCTTGCATGTAATACCATATACAACAACCATATCATTTTTGAGAGAGGGATGGGAGACACCATATACATCAGTCAGGTGGCAGCTTGGGCCAACCTTTCCCTAATGTGTATTAGTCCCTTAAAATGTTACTGTTACTTAAACAAAAAACTTCTTGGGCAGAGCATATTAGTCTCAAGAAAGTATCACATGACACAGAAAAGTCCAGGGGATAGAGAACAGGAAGGAGTCAGAGCAGGAAGTGTCATTATCTCTACAGAGCAGGAAGTGTCAAAGAAGGGATCTCTGCAGAACAGGAAGTGTCAGAAAAGAGATCTCTGCAGAACAGGAAGTGTTAGAAAAGGGATTTCTGCAGAACAGGAAGTGTTAGAGAAGGGATCTCTGCAGAACAGGAAGTGTCAGAGAAGGGATCTCTGCAGAACAGGAAGTGTCAGAGAAGGGATCTCTGCAGAACAGGAAGTGTCAGAGAAGGGATCTCTGCAGAACAGGAAGTGTCAGAAAAGGGATCTCTACAGAACAGGAAGTGTTAGAGAAAGGATCTCTGCAGAACAGGAAGTGTCAAAGAAGGATCTCTGCAGAACAGGAAGTGTCAGAAAAGAGATCTCTGCAGAACAGGAAGTGTCAGAAACGGGATCTTTGCAGAACAGGAAGTGTTAGAGAAGGGATCTCTGCAGAACAGGAAGTGTCAAAGAAGGATCTCTGCAGAACAGGAAGTGTTAGAGAAGGGATCTCTGCAGAACAGGAAGTGTCAGAAAAGGGTTCTCTGCAGAACAGGAAGTGTTATAGAAGGGATCTCTGCAGAACAGGAAGTGTCAGAAAAGAGATCCCTGCAGAACAGGAAGTGTTATAGAAGGGATCTCTGCAGAACAGGAAGTGTTAGAAAAGAGATCCCTGCAGAACAGGAAGTATCAGAAAAGGTATCTCTGCAGAGCAGGAAGTGTCAGAAAAGGGATCTCTGCAGAACAGGAAGTGTCAGAGAAGGGATCTCTGCAGAACAGGAAGTGTCAGAGAAGGGATCTCTTCAGAGCATGAAGGGTCAGAGAAGGGATCTCTACAGAGCAGGAAGTGTTAGAGAAGGGATCTCTACAGAACAGGAAGTGTCAGAGAAATGATCTCTAATGAACAGGGAATGTTAGAGATGAGCTTTACAAATAGAAATAGCCAAATTATTGCAATACTCACTGTTCAATGCAAAAACGTTAAGATTTAAAGATTATTTTTAACACTAAAGTATAATATTTTCCACCTTTTTACATTTCATATTATAATAGAAAAATAGAGAAAAATTACAAAATTTATACAAAATCTTTTTTAATCTACCACTTTTTTAATTTCTATACTAGGTCATTGTCTAGTGATACTCTTTATTAAATGTAATGCTCCAGAAATAAGTTTTCGGCATCTAGTAAATGAATGCGCGCCCCGAACAGATGTGCAGCCAGATGAAAGAGCAGTAATGACACAGTGCATATGTGAAAGCTTCATTACCATCCGGTTCAATGATGTCTAATGCTACTACTTATTACTTAGGAACATCTTAAATCCGTACTGATCCATTATAGCCGAAATTCCAACCATGATACAAGCGGCTTTTATTATAGGATGAGCTCCGCGTTTTTAGTTGGGAACCTCTTTATTTCCACTTCTATAACTAATTGTTTTGCTCCAATGCTCCTCAAATAAAAAGGAAGGAACTCTGCAAATAATTGTGATTAAAGCTCTTCTCCTGTTCTGTGTATACGGATGCAGATTTGTGTGTCCTATTCCTCCCGTCCATCTGTCTCCTCGTATTACTATAACCTACAGACAGTAGTAGAGGGGGCAGCAGGGGATTAGCATGCCTGTACAGTATGTTGATGGTCTTTAATATGTAGGTCTGGAGAGGAGCTCTATACAAGGAACGCTCCCCCTCTAGCTACTCTGTGGACTTCTAACCCATTTACTGTTCTTACAGTTCTGTATTGCAGGAGCAATATTCTACATTCTTGTATCTCCTTATATTGCCTCAATGGGTGTGGACCCGCTGTTTGACTTTGGGCCAAACTCAGGAGACAAGACTATTACACCAAGCGATTATTGGCCAGTGGGCTGTTACAGCTGATAATCGCTTGGTGTAATAGCTACTGTTAAAAGGCAACGAACAGCCAACATGTGCAATGTCGGCTCATCGTTTTTTTTCAACATGTTGAAATTTTTTTAATGATGGTCTGCTGGATGCTGCTCTGTGTGATAGGAGTGGCGGCAGCAGACCGCCACTATCTCCTATGCAGGGGTGTGAGATTTGTAGCCCCTCCCGTGTGGTGTGCGCTCGACCAGTCACTTGCTAGATGGTAACGTGTGATGCCACTTTTGTGGTGGTTGGTCGGAATATAGCTTAGCCAGATGGTATACTGTTGTGACGTCCGTGCCGGTTGGGCACACAGGTATGGTGGCACACCTGCTTTTAGTTTAGGGAGGCTGGCTATACCCTTTCCCCTGTGGTCGGTGACTTGTTGGACTGTAAGGGGTCCCTTGGGTACTTATCACGGTGGTCCGGAGTGGAGTTGTGACCCACCCGGACTATCGGTACCGCCACAGAAAGGGGAGATGACCCAAGGATGTCGGTCTACTGTGAAGATGCCTAAGTAATAATTACTGAGTCCTGTTAGCATAAATAGATTTTTTTTTACTATAAAACTGCTTTGTTTAATAGTTGATAGAAGACTGCAAATCTGACAAGACAAGAACTGCACTGAGAACCTTTCGTATAGGAGAGCTGTGAGTAGTTGAGAGGAGTTTGTGCAGAGAGTTTAGAACAGCGGGGAGGAGTTTGTACTGCAGGTTCAGAGTAGTAATAGTTTAGAGAGGAGGATGTTGTAAGAGTCCCAACCCAGGGTAGAAATGTGCTCTGCCGGAACGTTAGAAGAAAAAAAATAGAATACTGTAGACTTGAGAACAGATGTTAACTTGTGGCTGTGTTTTCACTTGTCGTCCTTACACCACCTTTTTCCCACCAGTGTCGGGTGACCCGTCCTACAGGGTGACACAAGCCCCAGACCTTGTTACCTAGGTTGAGCAGAGTGGCCAAGGTTCCCTGGTGACACTTGCGCTGCGAGATAGAGTATGTAGGCTTCAAGCAACTTTGCTCTATCCGGATAAGTTCCTCTTGTTATCAGGATTCTGTCCTGCACTTTTAGACTGGTTCTCGGCCTGGGTTGGGGTTTTTCTCCAACTTGTCCTCTCCCTTAAGTAGCTTAACACTGCATAGTGTGTGGAAATGTAGCTTTCAAGAAAACTGTGTCTAAGTCTCCCATATACGTCTGTTCTGCTCAACCACTAGACTAAAACTGACTAGGTGTGGGTGTATGCTTCCTCTTCCCATGTGATTAACTTCCTACAGGTGATGTATGAATCCCTGTGAGTAATGGAGAAGAAAAGCATAGAAGAAAGGAGCTCAGAAATAGGTAGAGAGAAAGAGAAGGTCCTCATTGGTGCACAGATCACAATAAACAATAACCCTTTGGTTACCTACAGCTGTGCAAAAAGTTCAGTTACATACAATGGTGACATCTTGTGGCAAAACTTAGGTACTGCTTCATCACCACAGTTTGCTTAGAGTACAAACTTTTGCAAAGGGTTACACCAATAGCAACACCCGTGGTGGGACACCACAGCGGCATATCCCCGCGGCCCTCTATCTCTTACTTGTGCCGACAGCAAGTGGGGAACAAGGAGCAAGTAAGCGCTGACCTGACAGGTCACGCCCTGACAGGTCACGCTCGCCTGCTCCACCTGATTGGCCCGGGTAAAAGGAGAGGTAGCAGCAGACTGCCGCTATCTCCTATGAGCCCTTCCCGCATCTCCTCGCGGCTCCCCAGCTCTTACAAATTCACTGATGGCATGTGTAATAGCGCTGGCAGCGAACAAGGAGCAAATGAGTGCTGATCTCACAGGTCAGTGCTTGCTTGCTCCTCCTGTGTAAAAGGGCCTTAAGTACACTCCAGATTTTAACCCTTTATCCCACTCTAGGACTCCTGCTCATAGAGGGTAACAGGTCTCTACTGCATGAGCAATATTACAGGAAAACTGACCAGTTTCCTACTTAGCAGGCATCCTTTTTAGTAATCACTGTCAATCACTGTCAGAGGAAGCTGGGGTGGCCCGAAAATAAAGGCGTTTTTTTTCTGAAACGTGGGATCGCTGAGGCAAAGGTACCCACAGGGGACCTGCTAAGTGGGTAATTAAAAAATGGAAACATAGATACATCCATATCCATACTGTTAGTTTCCCTTTAAGGTGGCCAGGCAGCCTCAATGCCAAACACCTAGGGTACAGGTAGAAAAGAGGCAGGTACAGTAGACTAATAACCTGGTAGAAATGGCAGGAGACACGGAACATTCCAGTCCTAGAGCTGCTGAGCAAAATTCTCCGATGTCTGGCAGACTCTTTAATAGTAGGCCTTTAGATTAGGTTCCCAGTGCTCAGGTTGCCAATCAAGTGTGAGTGGCTGGGAGGAGGGCGGAGACAGTTTGACTCCGCCCCAGTGCCTTGTTACTGGGTGCCAGGAGTGGCAATTAAAGAGTGGGACTTAGAATTTGCTGAAGGTACTGGAGGTGGTTCATGCTGTTCAAGGGACATGACCAGTGCTCTTTAACCTGCAGTCAGTGCGTGTGCGGGACCCCTAGAGGGCAGACCTGGAACTACAGCCATAAAAGATGCAGCAGGAGATACAAACGCAGAGAAGGAAGCACAAGGCAGACAGTGGGAGAAGAATTGGAGAACATAGTCCAGGGGCAGTGAGTGCCTGGACACGCTGTTTGCCATAACATGTTCAGTGCAGGACCAGACTTCAGGGATAACAATGGGAAATAGAAGACAGGTGTCACCCAGTCCTATTCATTGCATATATATATATATATATATATATATATATATATATATATATATATATATGTGCAAGGTCAAGAGAGTTTGTTTTTTCTCCATCATCATAAAAACTAGCAACACTTTGATGTACATACAGGAGCAGAATGAGTGGCAGCAAAATGCAAGAGGTGAATGAGAAGCAGCAGATAATACCACATAATATAGAGAATATGGCAACATTACAGGAAATAATACTCAGACCTCTACCCTATAAACATGGACAATGATCACTGTCCTCTCCACTATGTATAGCATAACATCCTGTACTGTTGAGTTGTCCGCAATGCTGTTATAAAGTATGTTCTTTAGTTATATTTCTTGGAAACCTGTATCACAACAACATGGCTGCCATTATAGCTTTCATAATGATGGTCACTTAGCTGTGCAGGTTCCATCAAAAAGTTGCCAGCTGGGTCACCAAAATAGTGCAAGATGATCACTTACACACTGGATACAAATGGTGCCTGATGGGTTTCGGTGGGTATATGGCATGGTGAAACCCAATGGGTGCTGTTTGTGTCCAGTGTGTAAGGGGATCAGCTGGCCCCTTTTCGTTGCTTTGCTCTATTGAGAACAATAGGAAATACAACACCAGTGTGAATCCAGCCGGGTTATGCTGCGTTTACACGGAACGATAAATCGCCCGATCATACGATTAACGATTATTTCGAAGTAGCGAATTTTTTTTTATAACGATCAGCGTTTAGATGGAATGATATATCGTACGGAAAATTCGTTTTGCGATCGCTTGAGCCTATCTCGCACATAGGTAAAATCGGTGAACGACTGTTTACACGGAACGATCTGCAAATTTTTTTGCGACCGACGATTTAAGAACATGTTCAAAGATCAAAATGAACAATTTCTCGTTCATCGTTCGCTGCGTTTACACATACGATTATCGTTTGAATTAGATTGTTATCGTGCAAATTTGCACAATAATCTTTCCGTGTAAATGCAGCATTAGCCACTAAAGATGACATTATAGTGTGGCACCAGGGATGTTATTGCAGTGCTGAACCTTAGCACTGAGCAATATCATGTATCAGACTGTTTAAAAGAACAGTGCAAGCAAAGACTTCCCTATGAACAGTGCCATACAGAGATTACCCTATGAACAGTGCCAGGAAGAGATTACCCTATAAACAGGGCCATACAGAGATTACCCTATGGACAGTGCCAGGCAGACAGTACCCTATAGACAGTGCCAGGCAGAGAGTACTCTATGAACAGTACCAGGCAGAAAATACCCTATGGACAGTGTCAGGCAGAGACTTCATTGATAAATGGTGCCAGGCAAAGACTACCCCCATGAACAGCGCAAGCGACTGCTTTCATAAGTAGGGCAATGAAGAGGCTGTCCTTATTAACAGTGTAAAAGCATTAAAACTCAAAAAACATGTAGAAAAGATAAAGGCAGGGAGAGAATGATTGCTAAAGGGTAAAAAAAATATTCAAAAGTATTTTGTAACTAAAGAAATTTTTAATAAATAAGAAACTTAAATTTGAGTGTTGGCAACTTTTTTTTGGCCATGTTCACAGTTTTTTTTGGCCGTTTTTTAGGACAGGCGTCATTTTGAGTCCAGATAACGGATGTTATTTGATAAAACGGATCTGTCACCTGTTGCTAGAGAGAGAAGTGCTCTGCTCTCTGTGTGCGGGGCCAAGATGGTCCAATAAACGTACATTGGGAGTCCGTCTCGGTCATGTGACACAGAGCTGGGAGAGAACATACTGTACTTAGTGTGCACTGGGTCTGAGCACCCAAAACTCTACTATGCAAGATTTTTATGACTTGTCTCTATGGGTGATACGTTAGGCAGATAGAACTTTTGTCTTTTCCAACCTTCTGCTATGTAACTATGTACCATAATTTTTTTTTGCCCCCATCTGCGCCATTATTCCAGGTGTCCTAAAAATATAGTCAGGAAATTGAGCCTATTCTACATACGGTAACATTTAGCCTGGAGCCATGGCATTTGCCTCCATAACCATTAGCTTTTATTTCCTCCTTAATGCAGCCCTAAAATAAGAAATGCATATTTAACCGGAATTACTTTCTATTCTCGTCTTTCCACAAGTCATTCATTACCATATCTCCGTGCTCTTCCCTCCGCAGGCCGCACCACCCTATGATAATTAGGCTGAGAATACAAAATAGCAACAGCAAAGACTGCAGCGAGGCCGACATAAATAGCCGAATTCTCAGCTAGAGAAGGCCAGAGGATACAGACACGAGAACAGAAAGATTCATAGTGCTGAAACCTGTAATCACGAGTCAATGTTACTGTAGAAAAAGAACAGCTGCTTTTCGGCCTCAGGTTGTGTGCGGCATCAGGGCCAGCTCCGGGTTTTGCAGGCCTATGGGCAAAAGAGACTCAGCGGGCCCCTCATCCATCCGCTACGCACCCATCATCCACACCCTAGGCACAATCACTTGAGACACCACTAACATACAAAAACACACATTACTGCCATAAACAAACATTACTGACTGACGCATATTACTGACACAGACACTTACTGACACACACACATATAACTGACTGACAATGACTGCACAAACACACAGACAGCACAGTCTTTTCCCTCTTCCATTAATGACTGACACAGACAGACACACACATAACTGACTGACTGACAATGACTGCACAAACACCCACACACAGCACAGTCTTTTCCCTCTTCCATTACTGACTGACACACATTGCTGACACAGACACCTACTGACACACATACACATAACTGACTGACAATGACTGCATAAACAAACACAAACAGCTCTTTTCCGTCTTCCTCTCTGTCCTCATTGTGAGGTTGAGGACCTGCAGGTCATGTGATTAGGTCCTTCACCCCTCTCTGTGCAGAATGCTTACAGGTCCTGCTTTGTCTCCTGTGTCTTCTGATCAGCTGGCTCCCCCTGCACTACAGTGAGTGAACTGAACATTATAGTACTGGGCCCCTAGAGGTGTTGTGGGCCCCGGCACTTGCCCCGATGCTGACGCCGGCCCTGTGTGGTATTACAATTCAGCTCCCTTCACTTCAATAGAACCGAGCTGCAAAACCTACACCCAAAGTACTTCTGGGGTTGTGCTCTTCTCCCCCATCGTGTTCAGTGCATCAGAGAACATCTGCCTCCAGGCACAATCTCTTCGTATCTGAGCATGACAACTGTACTATTTTTATACTATACTTTTATACTAATGCTGTATAAATAACATATGTAACAGGAATGTTTCATGTTTGTACATCTCTCCGGTGTTTGACGTAACCATGAATACTAGTTTTCTATATCTGTAGATTTCTCGTTAAGATCCAAGATTAATTTTTATGCGTCTAAATATAAATCTATACACAATCCCTGACCGCGGCGGGACCACCCAGCTATACGCGGCACCCTGACAACCCACCACCCAGCTACACGCGGCACCCTGACAACCCACCACCCAGCCGTACTTATCAGGGTATTATCGGTAATACGCTCCCCGCTTAGGGCTTCATAGGAACATATGATGAGGTGACACTAATAGATAGAAACACATAAAACCCTGACACTAATTAAGCGTAACCAGCGCCTCAGATATGAAGAACATAGAAGATATGCCAAGAAGTGATGGTGTCACTGGGCACGGTAATATTTCATTATTAGAGCTGAAGCACAGACTGAATCATTACTGGCGATCCAGGAATTTATTGCAAGGTTTTATACGTGACGGCGGATGCTTGATAGATTTGCTTAGAATATCTGTAAAAAAAAAAAAAAAAGTTCAGAGAGGAAAGAGTTAATAAAAAATATATAAAAACAGTCAATCCTGCCATTGGTGTCATTTCAATGATGTCTGTCCGCAGCTGCTTGTTTCCCTACTCAAAGTATAGGCGATTCCTCCTCAGCCATCTACTGTGTAGTGGTGACCATTGATTGGCTGAGCAGTCAGTATGAAGACCCGGCACTGGTGGAGGATCGGCAGCAAGAGAGTACATCTATAGCAAGAAAGGATATAATCTATGGCAGGTTCTGTGGATATGCCCAAAATGTCTGCCATGATATTTATCTACATCCCATGGATAGGTGCTGCATATCTTGGTACTCACCGCCACTGTGCCCTGTTTTGTGCTCCACCTCCCAGCTTCCTCCTCTGGTCACTCTCCTGCTGCTTCCACCATGATTGCAGTTCCTGGTCTGCCCCCTTGAGGCTGAGCATGTGCATTGACTGTAACCTAAAGAGACAGTCTGAGTCTTTCTAATGTCTCCTCACCTATCCCCTTCTTGCTTTACCTATTTAAAGGGGGACTATTAGAAGGTTAGATGAACCTGCTTATATCACCCTATTGCACCAGGAACACTGAGGAGGAAGGTATGTGTCTTACCTTCCTCCTCGGCGCTAGACCCGCGCTTTTTGTTGGGGTAAACTTCCCTCCAGTGCACTGTTAGGAGCACTGCCGTGTCATCCGGCCCACCCCCTCCATTGATTATCATTAGAAGGGGCGGGCTGGATGGTGGGGCAGTGCTCCTAACGGTGTTGTGGAACGGCATTTACTCTGACTAACACACATACCTGTATTCTCTACCTGTAACACCACACAGCACTGTATTCTCTACCGGTAACACCACACAGCACTGTATTCTCTACCTGTAACACCACACAGCACGCTGTATTCTCTACCTGTAACACCACACAGCACGCTGTATTCTCTACCTGTAACACCACACAGCACGCTGTATTCTCTACCTGTAACACCACACAGCACGCTGTATTCTCTACCTGTAACACAACTCAGCACGCTGTATTCTCTACCTGTAACACCACACAGTACACTGTATTATCTACCTGTAACACCACATAGCACGCTGTATTCTCTACCTGTAACACCACACAGCACGCTGTATTCTCTACCTGTAACACCACACAGCACGCTGTATTCTCTACCTGTAACACCACACAGCACACTGTATTCTCTACCTGTAACACCATACAGCACACTGTATTCTCTACCTGTAACACCACACAGAACACTGTATTCTCTACCTGTAACACCACACAGAACGCTGTATTCTCTACCTGTAACACCACACAGCACACTGTATTCTCTACCTGTAACACCACACAGCGCTGTATTCTCTACCTGTAACACCACACAGCACGCTGTATTCTCTACCTGTAACACCACACAGTACACTGTATTATCTACCTGTAACACCACACAGCACTCTGTATTCTCTACCTGTAACACCATACAGCACACTGTATTCTCTACCTGTAACACCACACAGCACGCTGTATTCTCTACCTGTAACACCACACAGCACGCTGTATTATCTACCTGTAACACCACACAGCACACTGTATTCTCTACCTGTAACACCACACAGCACGCTGTATTCTATACCTGTAACACCACACAGCACACTGTATTCTATACCTGTAACACCACACAGCACACTGTATTCTCTACCTGTAACACCACACAGCACGCTGTATTCTCTACCTGTAACACCACACAGTACACTGTATTATCTACCTGTAACACCACACAGCACGCTGTATTCTCTACCTGTAACACCACCTAGCACGCTGTATTCTCTACCTGTAACACCACACAGCACGCTGTATTCTCTACCTGTAACACAACACAGCACTGTATTCTCTACCTGTAACACCACACAGCACGCTGTATTCTCTACCTGTAACACAACACAGCACACTGTTACTACCTGTAATGCTGATATTAGAGTAAAGTAAAGAACTTCCTGAATTTATTTTAATTCAACTTATTTTTTTCTTTTCATCTCCACACACATTATATCAAACGTCTTTTATCTTTGAGGTTTAGCCCCACAATAAGGACTTTATCCGATATCATCTTACATGGGATATACTGTTTATACAAAAACACTGAAAAATGCAATCTAAAAATGTCTATAGTGGGTCTACATCTTGCCGCAATGGCAAGATGTAGACCCACTATAGACATGAAAATAGTTAAAAGCAGCCCTCCCAACTGCTAAAAAAAATTCCCACAAAAATAATGAGGCTTTTGGTTACCATTTGGAAATAGTGTAACCCCCCCCCCCCCCTCCCACAATAAGGTAGCCTCGGGGTGGACCATACACTGTACTATGGCCTCTCCATGGCGCACAATTGGCCTATGCTCTGGGCATGCAAGATCCGTCTAAAACCTGCAAAAATAATTGCACCACCTGGGTGGGATGGGTGGAGTGCCTTGTTTTTTCTCCAGTTGGGATTGGCAGTGCCGCCTCTAATACTCTCTGCTGTTTAGCAAGATTTACTTGTGTTACTGCATCATTTTTGTGAATACACTGCAGTACTGCAATAACTCTCCTACACGTGTGAACACAGCCCTAAGTTCACTGCAGAGTTTTGTACAATCAGTGAAGTTGCTGCACCTGCTTCTGGCCGGTCAGAGATGGTGAATCGCTCAGGGGATTGGGGGATCCAGCCAAGCCTTCTGTCACATCATGCCCTGCCTCCTGTCTGCATTATCAGCCTGTGCTCAGCAAACACACACAATGTGAGACAGAGGCATGGAAGATTTGTCTCCTAAGGGGGGAAAGCAGAAGGAGCAGGAGACAATGTGGATTGGCACAGAGGCCATTTTTCTTCACTTCCTGGATGTCTATCAGCTACCAGTGTGGCAGAACCATACAGATATAGTAATACATTGTATAGACACATCTATATAACTTTTAATGTACTTTTAATAGAAAAACAGTTTTCCTTATGTAGAGTTCCCCTTTAACTTCTCTAGACTGTTCTGTGTCTCCTGCTATTACTATCAGGCTACCGGCTTGCTGCACCTGCCTCTCCTCTCCCCGTTGTTTGCACTGGGACTGCCTGGCCAGCCATTACCTTAACCAGCACCATCTTTGTGGAATGGTAACCTGATATCCACTAGCAGCAGAATCTTCTACATTCTGGAGCAGGATAAAGCGTGAAAATCTAGAGGATACTTAGAGTCTAATCCAGAGTCAAAGTCAAACCCGTAACACAGCGGGTCCACATCCTTTGGGTCATTACCATAGCGGTTGTCATGAATCAAGGTGGCACCTTGGAAAACAGGAACGTTAATGTGTTAAATAGGTCTCTGTTCTGCACATGTGTCTCTGTGACAGTCGGACTAATGCTGGATTTTTATATTTCATATCCCCGGCCAATGTATTTCTCTCCATATAATTGGAAAGGACAAGTCGTCATTAAGGAGCCGCGGGCACAGCTGGACCAGCCGGCAGCTACTCTCCTCTGATTTATCCGTGCCATCGTCCTGACATCCACAGAGGGAGGAGGGATAGTGTAAGGCAAGGATTATATGGCTTGAAATGCGTCGGTGATACCACTGTGAAGATTGGTTATCTGCAACATGATGGACCAGATGGAAACTATTTCTGGCAGCACAAATCACATAATCAGCATCAAAGCAATTTCCTATATGGAAGGTAAAGTGTTCCCATCCGCACATAAGTCAGGGCAGTCACACCTACCAATCCATCAGTACTGCTGGTAACTGTAAGGACGGTCTTGGGATCTTTGCAAGTATCTATAATAGGCGTTTGTATATACTTTTATAGAAAAGGATCCAGAAATAGCACAATGTCTTAGCTGACCAGGCATATTGGAAAGTGTAGTTTATGCAACAGCTTGACCCTGTGTTCTATATCTCTATAGCATATACTCAGAAGCAGCATAGAGAACATTATAGAGCAATACTAAGCAGCAAATCAAGAACTGTTACCTAATACATACTATAAACTCCTGTAGTTCATCTGCAGTCTGGCTCTCTCCAGCCACTTCCCCTCCTCTCTCTATAGAATTGTATGGGCAGCATGTAACCTAATCCCTCAGTCACCTTTTATTTAATCTTCTCTCTCAAGAAAGGTTGAGCTGTTTTTTTTTGTTTTTTTTTTGCGTGCATAAGCCATGGTGCAAGGCATACATCCCAATTATATTCTATATAAAAAAGAAATCCTTACAGTGGACAAAACAGGATTTATCCAGACATATTGTTTGGCTGGATGATGTTATGTGTATAACGCTATAACCAGAGCTGGTGCTGGATGTCATTATGTGTATAACGCTATAACTGTGATCTCCCGGTGTTGTTCACCTTGTTTGCATTTATTATCTAGGTGTAGAAAAAGGAAGCAGCAGAGGCCACACTCCATTACACCGACCTCCCACCCCCCCATAGCCAGATAAATATCCAAGGCCACAAGACGTAGCCCCTCGCTGAATGCACAATGGTCTGCCAGTGCGAATGGGATGTGCATTGCTTCTTAAGCACATGCTTTCTCATGACCAGCAGAATATTAACGTGGGAATTTATCAAGCGTGCGCGGCTGCCTGGTGTGTGCGCGTGACGTGCAGGGGTTAATTGGCAGCTTCAGCGCAGGTCGTGTCATTGGTGGGAAGGTAAGAGATGCAGGGGGGTAACTTAGTACTGGCAGATATTATACCCTGCAGGCAACACAGACTTGGACATCAATGGCAGCACATGCTGCGTATACCGCATGAACCTGTATGCCTATCATATACAGTACCAGGTAAAAGTATTCACCCCCTTCGTGTTTCTCCTGTTTTGTTGCATACCCTGGAATTGAAATAGATTTTTGGGGGAGTCACTTTGAAGGTGCAACAGAAAAAATGATAATGACAATTCACCCCTGAAGGTCAATACTTTATGGAGCAACCTTCTGCTTTTTCCCATCCTCCCATCTAGTAACAGAGATGTTACAGAGAGTTGCACATTGACTGGTATGAACAAAGAATCCCTGAAAAGTTGCAGAAGTGTTCGTTTTTTAAAATTCCACCTAGAAAAAAATAAAAAATAAAAATATATATATATATATATATATATGTTGATTATCATTATGTAGTATGAAGGATGCTAAGAAAAACCTCAGTTGTTCCAACAAAAAACCATCACCCTACAGTACAGTTCCTGCAAAGAGGGGATGAAAAATGGCGGCATACCCAAGGGAGTCAGGATTGCCAACTGACAATAGCAACTGCCTAAATTTTGCATGGCCTATCTATAGCCACATATCTCATTGCTGTGGACCCCCACTGATTATGATTACTGGGTCCCGTGTCCCCTTGTTTGAATACAGCATTCAGTCTTAAATGTGGCTGCACAGTTAATTTTTGGGAGAAGGGTCCTGGATTACAGTAAATCCTGATGTTACAAGCTCGATCGATCAGTTGCATTTTGTGTGTGTGTGAATCCTGCCAGTCGACGTGTAATTTCCCTACAGCGCCACCACAGGAGAAATAAAGCATTACAAGATAGATTGAAATAAGTAGGAACAGTAGACCCCCCCTATTGTAGAGGAAGTCACTCAACTTTTCCAAAGTCCTTAATGGCCGTTAGTTGTCCAGGTTAGTAATATGGCTGATTTGGCATCCAGAAGTTGGGGTGACTTGTGATGGTGACGGGGATATACTGTATATTTCCAGGTGACTCTTTGTTCTGTAATCGTCTCGCAGTGTCTGGTACAGTGGTGCCTTGGATTACGAGCATAATTCGTTCCGGGACCGTGCTTGTAATCCGAATCCACTCTTAAACCAAAGCAAATTTTCCCATAAAAAATCATTGATATGCAGACAATTGGTTCCACGCCCCAAATATAATCATTTTTTTTATTCTGAATAAGATGTAGAACAGAAGAAACAAACAATGAGAGACAGCTGAATATGTGATATTATAAGTTACTGTACAGCTGAGCTGTACAGAAAAAGGCATAGCAATATAGCAATCAGCATGTGGAGTATAATGTATAGTAAGTAGCCTGGAAAAACAGCAGCAGTTTGTAGATACAGGATGGAGCTGCAGATCGCTATAATGCAGGAGCGTAGTACAACAGGCTAGAATAGAGAAGCAGAGCTGCTGTCAGAGGTCTGTGTGGTCACATGACAGCAATGGGGAAGGGGGGTGTGTTCAGCAGGGGTGATTCTAGCCTCTCTGCTGCCCGAGGCGAACTATAGGATGACGACCCCCCCCCCCCCCAGTCAATCCGCCCACATTATAATCCACTACTGCCTCCCCACTGCTGTCCCCAATAAACATAATGTTTGCTCCCTTGCTGCACAGAGGATGTCAGGAGAGGAGGGTGCTGATCTTATAGGGGAGGTCACAGCAGCACAGAGGATGTCAGGAGAGGAGGGTGCTGATCTTATAGGGGAGGTCACAGCAGCACAGAGGATGTCAGGAGAGGAGGGTGCTGATCTTATAGGGGAGGTCCCAGCAGCACAGAGGATGTCAGGAGAGGAGGGGGCTGATCTTTTAGGGAAGGTCACAGCAGCACAGAGGAGGTCAGGAGAGGAGGGTGCTAATCCTATAGGAGAGGTCCCAGCAGCACAGAGGAGGTCAGGAGAGGAGGGTGCAAATCCTATAGGAGAGGTCCCAGCAGCACAGAGGATGTCAGGAGAGGAGGGTGCTAATCCTATAGGAGAAGTCCCAGCAGCACAGAGGATGTCAGGAGAGGAGGGTGCTGATCTTTTAGGAGATGGTCCCCCTCTTCCCCCTTATAGATGGACCCCCCCCCCCTTATAGATGGTCCCTTCTCCCTTATAGATGGTCCCCCTCTCCCCCCCTTATAGATGGTCCCCCTCTCCCCCCTCCCTTATAGATGGTCCCCCTCTCCCCACCTCCCTTATAAATGATCCCCCTCTTCCCCCCCTCCCTTATAGATGGTCCCCCTCTTTCCCCTCCTTTATAGATGGTCCCCCTCTTCCCTCCCCCCCCCCTTATAGATGGTCCCCCTCTTCCCCCCCCCCTTATAGATGGTCCCCCTCTTCCCTCTCCCCCCCCCCTTATAGATGGCTCCCCTCCCTTATAGATGGTCCCCCTCTCCCCCTCCCTTATAGATTGTCCCCCTCTCCCCCTCCCTTATAGATGGTCCCCCTCTTTCCCCTCCCTTATAGATGGTCCCCCTCTTTCCCCCTTATAGATGGTCCCCCTCTTTCCCCCTCCCTTATAGATGGTCCCCCTCTCCCCCTCCCTTATAGATGGTCCCCCTCTCCCCCTCCCTTATAGATGGTCCCCCTCTCCCCCTCTCCCCCTCCCTTATAGATGGTCCCCCTCTTTCCCCACCCCCTTATAGATGGTCCCCCTCTTCCCTCTCCCTTATAGATGGTCCCCCTCTTCCCCCCCCCTTATAGATGGTCCCCCTCTCCCCCTCCCTTATAGATGGTCCCCCTCTCCCCCTCCCTTATAGATGGTCCCCCTCTCCCCCTCCCTTATAGATGGTCCCCCTCTTTCCCCACCCCCTTATAGATGGTCCCCCTCTTCCCTCTCCCCCCCCTTATAGATGGTCCCCCTCTTCCCCCCCCTTATAGATGGTCCCCCTCTCCCCCCCCCTTATAGATGGTCCCCCTCTGCCCCCCCTTATAGATGGTCCCCCTCTGCCCCCCCTTATAGATGGTCCCCCTCTTCCCCCCTTATAGATGGTCCCCCTCTCCCCCCCCCCTTATAGATGGTCCCCCTCTCCCCCCCCCCCTTATAGATGGTCCCCCTCTTCCCCCCCCTTATAGATGGTCCCCCTCTTCCCCCCCTTATAGATGGTCCCCCTCTCCCCCCCCCTTATAGATGGTCCCCCTCTCCCCCCCCCCTTATAGATGGTCCCCCTCTCCCCCCCCCTTATAGATGGTCCCCCTCTCTCCCCCCCCTTATAGATGGTCCCCCTCTTCCCCCCCCTATAGATGGTCCCCCTCTTCCCTCTCCCTTATATATGGTCCCCCCCCTGCACAGCAGATAAAACAAAAACAAAAAAACAGCACACAACTCACCTGCCATCCGTTCCCGCGTCGAGCCTCTCTGGTCTGGTCCTGGCTGATGTGCGGCTGCCCGGGGTGTCCCGTCCTGTCCCCGGCAGCGCGCGCATCAGAGAGCTCCCTGTGCGCCTGTGGCTGTGACTTCCAGCGCACAGGGAGCTCTCTGATGCGCGCGCTGCCGGGGACAGGATAGGACACCCCCGGCAGCCGCACATCAGCCGGGGGACTAAGGCTGCATTCCCACGTTTCGTGATCCTGACGGATCACGGACGTGAAATGCATGTACCAGAGACCCACGCGCCCGGACAGCATCTGTAATTAGATGCTGGGAGCGGGGGAGACTGTATCCATAAGCGCCGCGCTGTAGTAACAGCACCGCGCAGCTGATTCATTACAGCGCGGCGCTTATGAATACAGTGTCCCCCGCTCCCAGCATCTAATTACAGATGCTGTCCGGGCGCGGGGGTCTCCGGTACATGGTACAATCAGTGGCGGATTATAATGTGGGCGGCCGCCAGAACCGCCCATATTATAATCTGCCACTGAATGCCGCCCCCAGGGGCGTAGCTAATGTCTCCTGGTTGGGCCCTGGTGCAAGAGGTCAACTTGCCCCCCCCCCTTTCTCGATGCTATTGGTATATATATATATATATATATATATATATATATCTCAAGACTGATATTACCAATAATACCAGTATACAGGAAATATTATCACCGCCATACTGTTACTAAACAAATCCTGTTTACTGAGACCAACATTGCCAATATTACCAGTACACAAGGGGAAATATTACCGCCACACCACAACCATCACCACCATATTGTTACTGACCAAATCCAGTATACTAAATCCAATAAAACACAGTACCAGATAACAAGTAACAAATAATACCACCACATAGTGACTAACACCACCACTGATACTGAATGTAATCCTCTGTACATAGACCAATATCACTTTATACAGTCATATAGAGGTGGCCCCAGCTCTACACAGGATCTATACACCATATACATTACAGTGCAGTTATATCAAGTGACTCACAGGGGACGTCTTTTCTAATCGGAGTTCTTCCCTTTTCATCTTCTCCATCTGTCCTGGGCCATTATGAGAACTTCTCTGGGCCACGAATCCACAGAATCCGCCAGACAGACATATTTGGCTCCTCACACTGACACCATCCTCATCTCTCTAAAAACTGCACATCTGTACTGTCCCCTTTACACCCTCATTTAGTAGGTAGCCCTGACACTATGTGACCCCCCCCTTACAGTACATGCCCCCCTCTGTGCATGCCCTATTGTATACACCCCCCATGTAGTCCACCTTATAGATGGCCCCCAATGTTTCCCCCTTATAGATGGCCCCCTGTGTTGTCCCTCTTATAGATGCCGCCCATGTTATCCCCCATATAGATGGCCCCCCATTTTATCCCCTCCTCCTGCCCCTTCATCACCATACTACTACCCCTTTCATCCTCCTGCCCCTCCATCATCATACTACTACCCCTTCATCCTCCTGCCCTTTCATAATCATACTACAAACACCTCCATCATAATACTACCACCCCCTTCATCCTCCTGCCCTTTCATCATCATACCACTACACCCTTCATCATCCTCTTGTTCCTTAATCATCATACCACTACACCCCCATCATCCTCTTGTTCCACCATCATCATACCACTACACCCCTCATCACCCTCTTGTTCCTTCATCATACCACTACATCCCCATCATCCTCTTGTTCCTTCATCATACCACTACATCCCCATCATCCTCTTGTTCCATCATCATCATACCACTACACCCCATCATCCTCTTGTTCCACCATCATCATACCACTACACCCATCATCATCCTCTTGTTCCATCATCATCATACCACTACATCCCCATCATCCTCTTGTTCCTTCATCATACCACTACACCCCCCATCATCCTCTTGTTCCTTCATCATACCACTACACCCCCATCATCCTCTTGTTCCTTCATCATACCACTACACCCCCCCATCATCCTCTTGTTCCTTCATCATACCACTACACCCCCATCATCCTCTTGTTCCTTCATCATACCACTACACCCCCCATCATCCTCTTGTTCCTTCATCATACCACTACACCCCCCATCATCCTCTTGTTCCTTCATCATACCACTACACCCCCATCATCCTCTTGTTCCTTCATCATACCACTACACCCCCCATCATTCTCTTATTCCATCATCATACCACTACACCCCCCATCATTCTCTTATTCCATCATCATACCACTACACCCCCATCATGCCCTTTAAAACAAAAAAATCTTTACTCACCTAAATGGTTCCTCTAGTCATCTTGTCACTGGCGGGCTTACCGCGGAGGGGGCGGAGCTTCGCGGGACCTGTTTTTTTTGCCCTCAAGATGCTCCCAGCCCCGCAAGTCAGCCATAGCCCGTCCCAGCCTGCCTCTTGTGATCGCAGGCAAAACATTGCTTGCAGTCACAAGAGGGAGTGGGATGGGAGCAGTACAGTGGCAAGGGGGGGCCTCGCGGGCCCCCCCTTGGTAGCGGCCCGGTCGCGGCGGCGGCGACCGCTGCGACCGTGGTAGCTACACCACTGGCCGCCCCCATGATAACAGCTGGTGGCGCCGCCTGAGGCAGACGACTCAGGTCGCCTCATCATTGCGGCGCCACTGGTGTTTAGCATGGACCAATCAGCAATTAAGAATGACAGAGCTGTGCAGGAGGACGGTGACAGAGGCTTTTCTATACAACAGTGTGTATAGCTGAGTGCAAGTGCAGGCACATGATAGCAGCAGTGTGTATAGCTGAGTGTGAGTGCAGGCACATTACAGCAGCAGTGTGTATAACTGAGTGTGAATGCAGGCACATGATAGCAGCAGTGTGTATAGCGGAGTGTGAGTGCAGGCACATTATAGCAGCAGTGTGTATAACTGAGTGTAAGTGCAGGCACATTATAGGAGGAATGGAGAGGATGGGAAACAAGGACTGACAGAGACTGCAGGGAGCATGAAGGTATGGGCAGGACATATGTGGGCTCATAAATGCAGCACACTCTGTGCGAGGAGAGAGAAGTTACAGCTATGAAGAGATTACCTCCACAGTCCTGTCCCCGGATACAAGCCCCAGCCTGAAGTGGATCTGCTATAAAAAATGAGGGAAACTTCCTGGGTCAGAGTACAGGGCTGTAGACCCCGCTATGCAGACCATGCCCCTCCTCCACTCCTGCTCCCACCCAGTACAGGGAGCTCTTAAACCAAAGCAATGCTCTTAACCAAGTTACAATTTTGAAAAACTGTGAGCTGTTCTTGCAAAACGCTCTTAAACCAAGTTACTCTTAAACCAAGGTACCCCTGTATATTATAACACTATTAATGAAGACCGCATCCTCCTCGTGCCGCTCCAGCAGGGTATTAATTATAATATCTCGGGCATAAATTTTCCAGTTCTCCTTTGTTTGGACAGTAAGTTAGTGGGAGCTGTCACCATAAGTTAAATGCCTGTGTACTCTCTTACACTCATCCAGCAGACAGAGTGATGTATTATTTATTATTCACTTCACTTTTTTTTTTCTTGCCATCTTCTAAAGTTTTCCAATTTAGTATTCGCAGCCAGATGATGCTGATGTGTGAAGGCCGGCATCATTGTGCACAGAATACAAGGGGCGCTCTGGGTTATAAGTATAAGTAACTGGCAGTTACTTGTCTCTCCGACACAGCATTGACCCCCATTCAGGCTTTGGTCAGCGACCTGGTCTTGTGCCAAACTCTTCCCAACATTGTTTCCATCACTCAGCTGTAATGCCCGGTGAACGGCGCTTGACCATGAGGCCCTTGAAAACCCCTTTAGGCTGGGTTCACACTACGTATATTTCAGTCAGTATTGTGGTCCTCATATTGCAACCAAAACCAGGAGTGGATTAAAAACACAGAAAGGATCTGTTCATACAATGTTGAAATTGAGTGGATGGCCGCCATATAACAGTAAATAACGGCCATTATTGCAATACAACAGCCGTTGTTTTAAAATAACAGCAAATATTTGCCATTAAATGACGGCCATCCACTCAATTTCAACATTGTGTGAACAGATCCTTTCTGTGTTTTCAATCCACTCCTGGTTTTGGTTGCAATATAAGGACCGCAATACTGACTGAAATATACGTAGTGTGAACATAGCCTTAAGGTGTGTTGACATGCAAATTGGTTGCTATGACTGATCCATATGAATGAGACTTATTACCACTCCGATGCTTTCTGGACATAAGGGGGGAGATTTATCACACATGATGTAAAGTGAAACTGGCCCAGTTGCCCCTAGCAACCAATCAGATTCCACCTCACATTCCTCACAGACTCTTTGGAAAATTAAAGGTGGAATCTGATTGGTTGCTAGGGGCAACTGAGCCAGTTTCACTTTACATCATGTGTGATAAATCTCCCCCCATGCATACCTCCCAACTTTTGCAAAGAGCAAAGAGGGACATGTGCGCCGCGGTCCCCATAGCCACGCTCCCACAGCAACACTCCATAGCCACGCCCCCATAGCAACCCTCCATAGCCACTCCCATATAGTCACCACATGCTGCTGACTGAATAGTGCCCTATACAGTATCCAACCCCCCAAAAATGTCCTATATAGTATCCAGTCCCCCATTATAGTGCCCCACATAGTATCCAATCCCCCATATAGTGCCCCACATAGTAGCCAATTCCCCATATAGTGCCCACATATTATCCAATCCCCATATATGCCCCACATAGTAGCCAATCCCCATATAGTGCCCACATAGTAGTCAATGCCCCATAGAGTGCCCCACATAGTAGCCAATCCCCATATAGTGCCCACATAGTAGCCAATGCCCCCATATATGCCCCACATAGTAGCCAATCCCCCATATATGCCCCACATAGTAGCCAATGCCCCCATATAGTGCCCCACATAGTAGCCAATGCCCTATATAGTGCCCCACATAGTAGCCAATGCCCCCATATAGTGCCCACATAGTAGCCAATGCCCCCATATAGTGCCCCACATAGTAGCCTATGCCCCCATATAGTGCCCCACATAGTAGCCAATCCCAATATAGTGCCCCCCATAGTAGCCAATGCCCCCATATAGTGCCCTACATAGTAGCCAATGCCCCCATATAGTGCCCCACATAGTAGCCAATCCCCCATATAGCGCCCCACAGAGTAGCCAACCCCCCCCATTAGTGTGGCCCCAGCGAAAAAAACAATAAACCAGTAACTCACCTGTCCGCCGGTCCCAGCAGCTTCTCTCCCGGTAGAGCGCGCACTCCCGTCATCCTCCGGGGCGGGCAGCGGAGTACAGAGTCACTGACTGTACCGGAAGTGATTAATGATGGAGGCTGCAGGTCACTTCCGGCACAGTCAGGGTCTGTATACCCCGCTGCCCGCCCCGGAGGATGACGGGAGTGCGCGCTCTGCCGGGAGAGGAGCTGCTGGGACCGGCGGACAGGTGAGTAACTGGTTTATTGTTTTTTTCGCTGGGGCCACATATAATGCGGGACACTGGGTGCCGTTCCGGAACCGCGGGACAGAACCCCGAAAACGGGAATGTCTCGCGAAATCCGGGACAGTTGGGAGGTATGCCCATGGTGTCTGCCAGACTCATCCAGACCGAGCATGCATGTGTATGGGCGGAAGGAAATGTTCTTAGTGGAACAAGCATTGAGCCGAGGGCTATACAATATGTAGGCACACCTTTTTATAGAGAAAAAAAATGGAGAAGAATAGAAAAGAAGTTCCATAGTATGACTCATGTGTCATTTAAAGGGAAACGCTGGCAAAAAAAAAATCAAATGGTGTCAGAAAGTGATATAAATTTGTCATTCACTTTAAAAGCCTTCACTCTTCTAGTACTTATCAGCTGATGTATGTCCTGCAGGAAGTGGTATATTCTTTACAGTCTGACACAGTGCTCTCTGCTGCCACCTCTGTCCATGTCAGGAACTGAGCAGAGCAGCAGCAAATCCCCATTAAAAACCTCTCCTGACTGGAAATAAAACACCACTTCCTCAAGGACATACAGTAGCTGATAAGTACTGGAAGACTTGAGATTTTGTAATAGAAGTAAATTACAAATCTCTGGCACCAGTTGATTTGAAAGTAGCAAATCCCCATAGAAAACCTATCCTAACCTGGACAGTTCTTGACATGGACAGAGGTGGCAGCAGAGAGCACTGTGCCAGGCTAAAAATAAAACACCACTCCCTGTAGTACACACAGCAGCTGATAAGTACTGGGAGATTTTGAAACAGAAGTAAATTACAAATCTATATAACTTTGTAAAACCAGTTGATCTGAAAGAAAAAGATTTTCACCGAAGTACCCATTTAATGGGATATCCCAGTGGTTAAAAAAAATAAAAAATAAATCATATATAGCTGGGCTGGACAGAAAAAAAATAAAAACGAACATGTTCCCTGCAGGTCCCACTGCAGCCATTGTTTGGCTCCTTCTGGTCTGCCATTGCTCTTTTCTTTTGCCAGATCTCAGTTTTATTTCATTTCAATTTTCTGATACCAGAACATCCTTTAAGCATCCATGTGATACTGATCAAGAACCTGCCCCTTGAATGATACAGAACTCACCAAATAATTGCTGTTCCTCTTCATACACTTGAAGCGCTGGTGTATCTCGTAGCAGCGGTATTATTTGCATGCCGCCATATTATATATTAACAATTAGTGGTTATATGAGAAGAGTTTTCTCACCCCTCTCTCACCTCTGGAATTGGAATATAAAACTTGACATGGACGCGTCCTTGAACATGACGGAAGTGATACCAGGTCCAGAGGTTTACGGATGTTATTCAGCTTTGTCATATTTCTTAATAATCCGTTACAGAATATGTCAGTGTTTTGGCTGTATGTCCTGTAAAACCTAGTTATTTTGAATGCATGGAGGGTAGGCCACTGCTTTGTATCGATACAAAAATATAAATGTAAACTATGAGAGGACCTTGTACAGGAAATGTTCTCTAGATGTCACTGGATGACAGCCACCCCTCCACTGGTGGGCATGCCCTTGTGGGTGTGTTGGCAGGTGCCTTTTTCCCTTGTCAAGGTTCTCCCATATGTATCAAGCATGCATAGAGAAATTAAATAATATAACTTAAAACGTTATTCTGCTCAAATATAACTTTTGATATGTTGCTGCCCATTGTGAGGCTAACTATTCCTTCCATACTTGTTATTATCTATTCAGTCTCCTTCCTCCAGTTCTGAGCTGCTGCTTTCTGCTGAAGACACAAAAATCTGTGTCTGAGCTTTTCACTCTGTCTCCCCCTCTTCCCTCTTAGCTTCTTTGTCATTCTTGGAGGGTTAATCATAGTGAGTTCATCAAAAACTTGTCTCAGAAGGGAGGAGGAGGAGACAGAGAGAAAATCTCTCACACAGATTTTTGTGTCTTCAGCAGAAAGCAGCAGCTCAGAACTGGGGGAAGGAGACTGGATAGATAATAACAAGTATGGAAGGAATTGTTAGTCTCACCATGGGCAGCAACATATCAAAAGTCTCCTTCCCCCAGTTCTAAGCGGTTGCTTTCTGCTGAAGACATAAAAACTCAATGTGAGCTTTTCTCTCTATATCCCTCTCCTTCCCACTGCTCTCCGAGACGGCTGATGTAAGCCCTATCTGCAACTTTGTAGCTTCTTGTTTACTCAGAAGCACATGTGGCTTGTACAGCATAAACAGCTGCAGGGCTGGCACTCTGTATGGTCAAAGTGAATTATTTCATCACATCCATGGCAAACAGGGCCATAAAATTACACCGCCATGCCAGCTTTGGACTGTTTACAGTTGGGTTCCTATTGGTTAGCTTCTCTCTAAAAAGCCTTGGTTTGGGTCCTTCCCGGAGGGATGTCTGCCTGGTCCTGCGCTTTCATTAGCAACCGACAGTGTTATCGTTTGGCTGGTCTCCCTAAGATCAGCAATCTGTTTCTCTTATGGCTCTATTAGGCATTGCTCCCACCTAGCCAGAATCATGCTCCACACTGATGAGGGGCAACACCCCGAAACAGCTGTATGTGGATGGATACCTGGCCTTGGTTTTTCCCTTGTCATTACATTGACTTATAGGGCCACTTAATATGGTGATTTCCTACAGGAGCCACCCCTCGGCTGGGTTCTTCCCGGAGGGATGTCTGGCTAGTCCTGTGTTTTGAGACTCTTTAATGAGGCTCAACATGCTCTTCTTTTGCAATACTGTGTGGCATATAGAGTATGTTCTTAAAGGGTTATCCAGTGCTACAAAAACATGGCCACTTTTGCACTCTTGTCTCCAGATTCGGTCGGGTTTGAAACTCGGTTCCATTGAAGTAAATGGAGCTTAATTTCAAACCACACCTGAACTGGAGACGAGAAGGGGAAAAGTGGCCATGTTTTTGTAGCGCTGGATAACACCTTTAACCCATTTTTTCTCTATTCCTTGTTCCTTGGGTATTTTTGGCTCTTGAGTATCCTGTTCTATTTGAAAGTTGCTTTAGTTTTGCATAGCTGTGTATTCTTGCTATTATTTGCTACAGAGTTCAGGGACATTGCAGGGACAGTAAAGGAAAGTTTGTTTTAAATTACAGTTCAGCAAAAGTTTGGGAAGAGCTAATAAGAGCCAGTCCTAGCACTTATTCCTGTGCTTCATTCCTTGCTGCCATTGTACATCGAGATGAGTGAACTTCAAGCGTGCTCGGGTTCCTCTGGGTTTGGGGGAATCCAAGCGTGCTCGAAGTTTGCTCAACTCTAATCCTATTATGTTTGTGGTATCATCTATAACCAGTATCTCCCTCCACCTCATGTATTGGCGAATTGCAACTCTTCTTCCTATTACATGCCAGTATTGAGGCGTGCTTTGTATATTTTTCTTGCAACTGCCTACACGTCATACTATTCAGTTCCACTGTAAATTCTAGGGGTTAGAACCCAGGAAAGTTAGAACCCAGGAAAATAGACTCATTCATCATATACCCCCAAGGTAAATGCAGATGCTATGTTAGAATCTTGGTCCCCGCTGAGTTTGTGAACCCACCCACTATATACAGGCTTTCCATATTCATAGTTTCCTCTATGACTCCAACCATTCTAAGTGCCCTCGCTTCCAGTACAAGCAATGTAATCTTACACTGGGAACAGAGCGTGCTCGATGCAAGCAGCAGGAATACATTACGCTCATTGTTTTACGGAGTCGATGAAGCAGAATGTGTTGGCCGGCAGGCTCTTCTCTATTTCATCTCATGCCCCGACTGTCACTTAGGAAATAACATGAGCTCAGCCACAATTTTAGCGTTATTTAAGGTGTTTGTAGACATTAGTCCTGATGATTGAATCCATTCACCGACACTATCAGGTGGTAAATGAGTGGACGGAGGATTAGAGGCAGAGTGTCTGTGCCGCATAAATCGGGGAAGGGTCAGCGCAGTCATCTCACTATCAGAGAAAGTATTACAATGAATGGTAATACTGGAAGGCGATAACACAGGATTATACAATTCAGTGACAGATCCTGTGTTGTGCACATATGACAGAGCACGCCCACTATCTTCCATGATAGTGGCCAATGAATTGGTATTGATTAGTGTTCTTATGTACAACTGTCTGCTGTAAGACTAATTCTTGAATTTTTTTTTATAGTGGCTGCAGAAGTTGGATGCAGCCCAAGGGAGTCCTAAAAAAACATGAATAAAGCCTATTACAGCATCCGACTTCAGTCTTCGGTAATCAAATGTTGCAAATGTGACAAAAGTTGAACAACATGACTACACACAGCACCGTTATCCATATTTAGTTTTTTTTTTATTCTTTCTTTAGCACATACATTAGTTTCACAGAAGCATGAGGGTGGGTAAACCACACAGGGTATTACACAACCAGTTTCCATAGTGTAACACACAACGTGCCCTACACAACTCACCACAATACGATTATGTCATGCTTTCAGTAAAGCCATGTGCTCGACAATGACATGAGGAGCTGGAAAATGCACAGGATCGGAATCCAAATAATGTTAGACATTGGGGACTCTCAGAGGAAAGGTTCCAGACATTGGCTTCCTCAAGAACCACCAATATAAACCCTATACCAATACAACTTGATATGTTAGTAGCAGTAGTCAAGGGCTTACACAATGAAGAGGGAGCCACATAGTAAAATTTTCAAAGGTAAATACCCCCACCTCCTCTATGTGGGTCACTCTGCCAATCCTCACATCCCAAACAATAGCCCCCCCCCCCCCCATGTGTCTTATACCTATATGGGTGATCATTCATAACTAGAGATGAGCGTGCTTTTAATTATCGGTGGCTGCAGAAGTTGGATGTAGCCCAAGGGAGTCCTAAAACATGAATACAGCCTATGGCCTATGGCTGTATCCATGTTTTCCAGGCAGCCTATAGGGCTGCATCCGACTTCTTCAGCCGCCTGTAACCAAATGCTGCACGCTTGGGTTCAGACGACCCGGGCATTCTCAAGATTCGCTCACCTCTAGAAGTGTCCTCTTTAAAAAATAAAAAGGTTCCGACATCAAAATTGTGTAGGAAGAAACCACCCATGAGTAAGTGGGTTGGGGCTAAAGGAAATTGGCCTTTTGCGTTCAAAGGTTCCATAGCATCTGCAGAGGCTACCTCTATATAGTATATATGCCCTTGTAGAATAACATAGTATGACCCTAGCACCAGTTTCCTTATATTGCATACGACAAACCATCAGTTCCTCTGGGAGGAGTCCTGGACAGGTTGACCCCGCCCATGAGGAACAGGGCAGGAAAAAAAACTCACTTTCCATCTTTATGGGACGTACAGTAACTTCAGGGGCTCCCTCTACATTATGCATTACCTTGCTTCAGTAACATACACTGTATAAATTGTCATTATATTTGACGTAAATTATCACCGCCAGAGCAGAAATTTTATTTCTCTTGTAATTCAGTGCTGAATGCTTTTTGCTGTCCTCTGTTTTGTTAAGAGAACAAGGCTACGCACGGAGCCCAATGTAATATGAGGCAAGACGATGGTTGATGGATACGACTTGTCTGTACATAGCGTATAGCAATGGACATTTTACTAAATATTCAGGAAATACTTAAGCACATTAATAAAATTACCATATAAATGAAACATTTCTTTATATATATTTTTTTTTAAATGCTGGATTTTTGACACCTTTTCCTTGAGACATTTTCATGGGGTCCTCAGGGTAAAGAGACCCCTCTACAGGACTGTAAAAGGCATTATAATCATGCTTGCATTTATAGACTCTCTATACCCTCAGCCCATAATACCTGTCTATTGCTATTTGATAAGGCAACATTCTGTATAGATCAATATTTTCTTCTTTTTTTTTCTATGGCTCTGTACAGCAAAAGCGAGTACACCGTGCAATATACTGGAATGGGGAATGTGGTTATCCTCTCATTCATTTACCATTACTCCACGGAGGGGTGGTCCTACAAATGACATTTATGATTGGCCAGTCCCCCAGTGTGATCAGTGGTGAAAGAGCTAGATAGGTCCATTTATTGTTTTTGGCACTACCCAGCTACTGTACTCAGCTCTCTTTGGCAAGTCCAATGAACGGAGCAACATAGTGAATACGTGAGTTTCCACTACTTTCAAAACAAAGGAGTCGGGGTCTTATTTTGGAGATTGTGGTTAGTGAGTACCAGTGGTTGTAACCCCCCCCCCCCCCCCCCGACAAAATCTCTATTGTAAAGTACTGTGTGACCCCTACCTACCCCGTATAGAGGGTCCACCTTGTTTAATATAAAATAACACATCCACTATTAGCCGTATTGGTATGAATTCTCGGTATCTCCTAGATTTAGTCTTTCCTTGTTTTAAAGCTACAAGTAGAAGTCATAGTAAACCCTGCAGTTGTTTAATATAGGCTGAGATCTAATACTGACCAGGCCCTAGTAATGTGTCACCACCCCAGTGTTTCTGAGAATACCCGTGACATTTCCTTTAAATACTTAGGTTTTTGGACAATCTCTACTTGTTACAAGGGTGGTTGGACAGTAAGCCGAGACCCTCCGTGATCAGTAATGAGAATTCCACAAAGCATGTAATTTCCTTGCAGCGCCATCACAGGTAACATGAAGCATTACATGCTTCATATTCAAATCCATGTGCTGTCCGTGTGATGTATACAGCTGTGTACCAATGTTCCCAGACCCCCTGGGGGGGGGCACTAGACAATTAAACGGAGGGAACTACAAGATGATGGATAATGACTAGAAATATAGAAAACTGCACCCTGCAAATATCACTTACTTGTAAAAATGCCAAAATTAAGACCCCCCCCCCCCCATATCCTTGATTTTATTTATACTGGGGTTGTTATATTATCCCTCCACTACACGGTCAGTTAATAGGATTGTCCTAACATGTATTGTACAATAGCTGCTGATCAGACACCATAAAGGTCCTTAATCTGGGTCGACAGATGGAACAATTTCCAATGGGGCTCATCATTTTAGCATTTAACATTAAAGTAGAAGTCCCACCAAATCCCCAAAAATCGGCAGGCAGATGGGGGAGTGCGGCAAAATAATAAATAATGTGAACTCACCCATCCTCATGCCTCCGCTGTGCTGTTTCCGGGTCCCGCTGACAAACGTACCTGGCTCTTCCAGCTGCAACGCCACGGCCTGGCTGAGCAATTGCCCGCCCCAGTCACTGATTGGCTAAGCGGGCAGCCACTCAGCCAGATATGTGACATTGCAGCGGGAGGAGCTGCAGGACCCGGGAGTGGCGCTACGGAGCACGAGGAAAGGTAAGTATACTTTGCTTATTATTTTCCCACATCCCCCTTCCTGCCTGCATTTTTGGGTTTTAATGTTTATCTAACTTCTGATATGTCATAGGTTTGGATCAGTATCTGCTAAGGGTGGGTTCACACTGCGTTTTTGCAATCCGTTTAACGGATCCGTTTTTTTTAACGGACAAAAAAAGTGTCAGCAACGTTTTTGTGTCCGTCAAAAAAACCCGTATCCGTTTTGATCTGTTTTTTTATAATGGAAGTCAATGGAAAAATGGATCAAAACGGATGCGCACAACTGCATCCGTTTTTCATCCTTTTTAAAAAAAAAACAAAAAAAAAACGGATTGTAAAAACGGATTGCAAAAACGCAGTGTGAACCCAGCCTAAGACCCCCACTGATTGCTAGAATGAAGAGGCAACAGCACTCGGCTGTGCCCCTTCATTACTGCTTCGCATTCCTTGAAACTTTATGGGGCAGCATAGTCGCTCAGTGGTTAGAACTGTAGCCTTGGGTGGTGGTGGTGGTTAACACATGCAAAGAGTTTGTATGTTCTCTCCCTGTTCACATTTGTTTCCTCCTGGTTCTCCGGGTTTCTTCCCACACCCAAAACATATAAATAGGCAAATTTAGATTGTGAGTTCTAATAGGGACAGGGACCAAAAAAAGTGCTTCAGAATCAGTTGGTGCTATAGAGATAAAAGCATTATTATTGAAAAAAAAATAAAAAAAATAAAAAAGAATTATATTTAAAGAGGTTTGATTTAAATTTTAGGTATGCTGTAAAGGGTGTTCCCATTGAAGACAATATAGTACATCCGCAGTGTAAGCTGTACATGTCAGATAGAGGAAGGATCCACTTTTGGGACCTTCAACCTAAAACATGATGTGAACCGAGCCAAAGGAAACAAAGTTATATATTATATTAGACTGCTGGGTAAAGATTAGTCCTGTGGCTATTTGCCCGGAGACCTGGCCAGTATCATCTTCTATTACACCATATGTGTTCACGGCTTCAGTAGGACATGAACTTCAAATACTGGGAGTTTATTTGATTTGTAAAAAACAAAATGCTATAAAAATACTTATTAAAAGCTTTTCTCGATTGGCTTGGCCTCGCTAGTTCCCAGTCTCAACCAAATGAATGGGTGACTATAGAATATATGGCCAAAGTTGGAGTCAGAATTTGGAACCTGTTGGGTGATACCACTTCTAAGATCCAAGGATCCAATGATTCTAAGAAATCAAAAGGGTTTTCCCAAGATGATAGCAGGATAAGTGATCAGTGTTTGATCGGTGGAGATCCAACCACTGGGAACCCAAATGATTGTAAGAATGAAGTTCTCTTATCTTGTTTGAAAAGAGAAGTGGTCGAGTATGCATGCAGCCCCACCACTTGCTCACTATCCGACTGTTGAGGACAGCTGAAAGCGGTACTCTGTTCTTTTTAGCAGTCTGGTAGCAAGTAGAGGTGACAAGGTAACCCCACTCTCACGACGATCAATCCCCCCATCGATGAGCAACATATATCACCTATCCTTCAGAGAGTTGACAAGTTATAATCTTGATATAACTAAAATTATATCAAAGATTTTGATGGAAACAAAAGCCATAACATTTAGATGTACGCTAGGGATTATGACTGCTCACACTTGTCTTGTTGACTTTTAACCTGCTTATCCGACATCTAGAGAATCTGAAAAATAATCAAATGACATCCTTTGTATTTAGTCCAAAAAACACTTTAAAAAACCTACAAGCTTATTTTCTGCAGCTAGGAACTATTGAAAGTCACACTACAAAGCCAGATCTCGTGTTTAGCGGGGATTTTCCGAGTCGCCTTCTATTCTTCAGAAGGAACGTGTGATGAAACAAAACTACAAAACAAATATATATACTCTGGATGCTGACCATAAGCTTGTTCTTATCTGCAGTTCTCATACTAGTCCAAGTACAAACTGCATTATTAGCCTAGACAAGAAGGGAGGGGGGGGACCACACGCGTTTTGGAGTGAAGCGATGAAAATAAAAACATATTCCTTGTTTCGGCTGCTTGCAGGCATAAAGTCAACATAATGATACCAGTAGGGAGTATAATGCAAAATATTCCTATTCCTTTAAGATTCATGATTCTCTATAATGCCCATCGTTTGCATCCATAATGCTGTAAATTGGTCTATTGAGCAATAGACACCATTCCCTGGATTTACCCATTGTATCCACATTTATAAGTCCATTAGTAGGCCTGAATTGCCCATATGCCAGTAGGCCATACTTCATTTAGAGATGGAGGACCCATGTAGAGTCTAAGTGACTTCCAGGAAAGCCCATCTATTGTAGAGATTCCTGCACAGTCGGTGGGGTGGCTGCACTCAAGTAAAATCCGATTTGCTTTTGACCTTTCAGTAATGATTTATGGGAAGAGTTAAAAAGGAAGTTGATGGTAAAAGGTCAAAAAAGACGTGTATCGAGGAGCTGTCCGGATATCTTTATTCCATCCTTCCATCAGCTTTTAACGTGAACTTTTCAATTAACTCTTTCGGGGCTTGTAGATGCCTCCAGAGATAGAGCTTTCCCAAAGGAACCAATGTAAAGGTCCACTGACTTGAGAAGGTTTCATGTAGTAAATTCCTTACTCTTTGCTTGTAATTTCCAAGCTACAGCTAAGAGGAAGAGTCTAAAGCTACAAAATCCACCGATAATCTGCCATAGGATCTCATACACTCTAAAGATGGATGCACTTGGCAGGAATGGGTTCTTGAGGTCAATCCATGCTCGGTCCTTTAAGAAAAAAAAAAAAAGCCCTTTCTTGTGCTGTGAACTAGATAAGAGAGAGTCTGAGCCGGGGTTGTGACTTCCTCAGCACAGAATGTGATTTTCTTCTGTCACCATAATGGAAAAGAAGGTATTCTCTGGGGAGCATTCCCCCGTGTCTTCTGTGACTTGCGGAGGACTGAGAGAGCTTCTCCCGCTGTCATTGTCCTTTCCTGCCAAATAGAAGAAAAGATATTTAATAAACTGTACGTGTTTAGTCTCCTAGATTCTGCAGTCAGTATTGTCCATGATGTGACATCCAGTGGTCAGAAGTGGTAGTCAATACCACCGATTCCCCTAAGGTAACTACACAGGCACAACAGCTACACCTATCAATTTATGTAGATTATTGCAAGATTAAAGTTATCCCCTATCCATAGGACATCTGATTGATGAGGGACTGATCACTGGGACCGTCACAAATCCTTGTCCCTCTAATAGAAAAGCAACGTTCAAGATTGACTGCGACTCCATTAATGCTCTAAGGGACTTCCGAATGTTGCAAAGTGCTGTACTTGACTATGTTTGGATGTTCTATAGAGAGTGAATGGAGCAATGACCAAGCATGTATGCTTTTGCTCTATTTACTTAGGGACAAAAAGTGTGTTGTTGTGACTGATGGGGGTCTCAGGCCAGCCGACATTCTCCACACCCCCCCTCCCGATCCACTAATTATACTGCGGCTCGGAGACTCAAGGAACAATAACATATATGAAACTGCCAGGATACCAGAGAGAGACATATGACTTCAGATTGACACTAGTTTGGGGCAAATTGTGGATGGAGAAGTGGAATATATCCATTAAAGGGGCTGAATGGTGATAGTTATACAACCAGGCCACAGTGTTATAATAAGGTTTCCTGAGGGGCATCTCCTGGGGATACAGAACATTAGAAGCATTGCTGTCAGGCCTGAATTCCTGATGGAACTCTTATGGCCATTATAGTTACACATGAAGCTCCTGAGACCCAGTGCAGTAACTATTTCTCTTGTCCCCTTTATAACACTGGTGTTTTCCTTTGTGGCCGAGATGCCTTTGGACACCCTCAGGTCTCGGGGGGCCTGGTGACTCTGCCCTTATAGCCTCATAAGACAGCGGCAAGAGGCTTGGAGCTTATGGGTGTTCCAAAGGACACAGACAACTGTATTATACGTGGCTCATGGTAGGCAGGAGGCATGTTACAGGAACAGTTGAGCGAGACTGCCCAAGGTTTGTATGAACCTGAACCATTGACATTTGAATCTCGCTGTCTTCTTGTTCTGAGGGGAAGGTAAAGACAGCTTGGGTCCTGCTTGGAAAAGTGGGATACAGCCTATGACCTAGGCCAGGGGTAGGGAACCTTGACTCTCCAGATGTTGCAAAACTTTAACTCCCATCATGCCTGGACAGCCAACACTTTAGCTTTGGCTGTCCAGGCATGATAGGAGTTGTAGTTTTGCAACAGCTGGAGAGTCGAGGTTCCCTACCCCTGACCTGGGCCATATTCCTATTTTACAGGCGGGACTCTGCTCGCTCATCTCTAGTTACAGGTCTTGTATTGAGGGGCGATCACATAAAATTTCTGAACAATTTCCCCATCATTCCACAATTACTAATTGATTGAAGTTCAACATCCTGCTCTAAACATTGCTGAATCTTCCTTTTCACTCTATAATATTGCAAATTTTTGTTCCCAGCATAAGAATCTACTAAAATCTAGCATTCTCATGTTCCGCTCTTTACTTGAGCACCATACTGGGGATTGAGTAGGAATAATAATTGTTGGAATAAATGATACCAGTCTCCATATACAATAGGAGTGCAGTGGTAGCACCTTGGGACGGGCTGGCAGTCATTGCTGGCTCATCACTACTCAGTGGTTTTGTCACGTTACTTGCTGCTGGTATGTTTAATTACTATGTTGCTATACTGCATCAGCACAATGGCTTTATACGTATTACTGTGAGCGTTAGCCTTTTTCGGTGCCAACCTTGCCACTCATCCTTTGGGAATGGGTTTTGCTGCCAAACATAAACTCTGAACAGCTTTATCCCAACTGTTTCCAGATTAGTGTTGTATCAGTGGTTTGGAAGTGTGAGAGTAATAGGAACTTACTTTATTCGGCTGTTCTTTAAAAAAAAAAAAAAAAAAAAAAAAAAGGATCCATCTATCGGACTAGGTTGCACTCATCTCTGACAATATATCATACCATACAGCAAAGAGTCCAACAGCACCTGGGTTAGTAGAAAATGCCTCTAGTATTGTAGAAGACGGACGCACGCCAGAGGGTCTTCAATCCCAGTTAAAGACCATAATATATCAAGGAAGGATTGGTCCGACAGCATCCAATAGTGAAAAAGTGGTAGTAGTTTATTCAAGCAACATACACCATAGCAACGTTTCGACCCAACAGGCTTGACATAGACCCTGTTGGGTCGAAACGTTGCTATGGTGTATGTTGCTTGAATAAACTACTACCACTTTTTCACTATTGGATGCTGTCGGACCAATCCTTCCTTAATATATCATACCATGTCTGCTCGGCAAAGATTAGTGCCTGAGCATGCTCGAATCTGATGGTTTGACATTTCAATGCTGGTAGCTGAGGAAGCTGGATGCAGCCCTAGGGAGTCTGGGAAAACATGGATATAGCCTATAGTTGTATCCATGTTTTCCAGGACTCCCTAGGGCTGCATTCAACTTCCTCAGCCACCAGTACTCTAATGCTGAACAACTGGACTCAAGCATGACCGAGTTGCTCTCCTCTCTAGTGATATGTCCCTGATCGCCAAGGGCATAGCTATAAGAGATATACAGGTAGCAGTCACACCAAGGCCCTGGTGTCCAAGGGTGCTCAAAAGTCACTTTCAAATTAGAGGACCTGCATGAGAGATGTTGCCCTGCTACAGATTTTGTCTTGGGGCCCAGGAGTTTCAGGTAATACCTCAACTAGTTCCATGTCCCCTCATTTCCAATAATATGGGAAAGCTCCATACTAGAGTTGAGCAAACTTCGAGCAAGCAGCATTTGATTAGCAGTAACTGTGGAAGTTGGATGCAGCCCTAGGAAGTCCTGGAAAACATGGATACAGCCTAGGCTGTATAGGTTCAGACAACCCTGAGCGTGCTTGAAGTTTACCGTTTACTCAACTTTACTCCAAAAGAGAACATCGCATACTATCATGGTGGCCATGTTGGTTATCATCAAGCTCAGTTTTTCCATTTTTGCCCCAAAAGATTACATATGTTCGGTGTAATATCCTCTAGGACTGGTGGCTGTTATGGAAGATTACTTTTTGCCTCTTTGCACTTGACCAGTGACCCAGTCATGTTCGGCTTCTGGAGGGGAATGTAATATTTCGTCTCTTAATTTCAACTCATCCGTACGGTAAATACGGCAGGAAACTAATCAAGTCTAATCCCGGATTAGTTTCCAAACAGGATGAAATCATGGAGCAAAGTCATCAAACTAAACTGCAGTGATGTGGCGGGGATTAGCAGAGGACGCGGCGCGGTTCAGTATAGGTTATCCTCTCTATCATTTATAGCCAGGTCTCTTCCACCCATCTGAGGTTATTTAATGTCACAGGTTCTGGGGGAAATGTACAAAGTACAAGAATTAAGACAATGCAATCAAAGAAGAACCCCGAACCCCAGCTACAGATCCTACCATCTCTGTATTTTACACCAATTCATTGCACATTGTGGGTACAGAATCCTGTACAAAAATCCACCAGGTGCATGAATTTGCTACAGCCATCTCTCCATATTTAATGATATATCTATATACCATAGCAGTCATTGCCTCCATTAGGACATTATATTGGAGCAGTGTAAATGGCCACCATGTCATAGACAGTGTGTAATAGGAGATCAGCAAAATAACAGGTGCATGTTCATGTCCCCTAGGGGAACAAAACATTATATAAAAAGTTTAGAATGATAAGTGTCAATGTCATGATAGAAAACTTTTGACATGTCATAAGTTTTGATCGGTCTGGGACTGAGTGTTCAGACCCGTACCGATCGGGAGAATGAGCGGGGAGAGGACCGTGCTGCAGCTCATCCAATCCCTGCTCTGTGTCAGCATAATCAGTTGGGCTCCATACAGGGCTGTCTTACCCATTGGGCATGGTAGGCGGCTGCCCGGGGGCCCTTGCGTCCTAGGGGGCCCCTGCCCGCTGTGACATATTTCCTGTCCCCGATCCCCAAGCAAGCTCCCTTGTAGGTATTGTGCCTGTGCTGCCGTCAGCCGCTCCCCCCTCCCCCCCGGCGGACGTGACATCTTCCTTGTCCCTGATCGCACCTCTGCCCAGGGGCCCATAATGCTGTTAAGATGGCCCTGGCTCCATAGACTTAAAACATGGGTCAGACCGATCACGTGACAGGGCTGGGAGAGGACCGCGCTTAGCATAGTCTTCTCCTGATCTGTACGGGTCTTAACATTCAGAACCCGACTGATCAAAACTTTTTACATGTCTCTATGACATACACTCACCGGCCACTTTATTAGGTACACCTGTCCAACTGCACGTTACCACTTAATTTCTAATCAGCCAATCACATGGCGGCAAATCAGTGCATTTAGGCATGTAGACATGGTCAAGACAATCTCCTGCAGTTCAAACCGAGCATCAGTATGGGGAAGAAAGGTGATTTGAGGCCTTTGAACGTGGCATGGTTGGTGGTGCCAGAAGGGCTGGTCTGAGTATTTCAGAAACTGCTGATCTACTGGGATTTTCACGCACAACCATCTCTAGGGTTTACAGAGAATGGTCCGAAAAAGAAAAAACATCCAGTGAGTGGCAGTTCTGTGGGCGGAAATGCCTTGTTGATGCCAGAGGTCAGAGGAGAATGGGCAGACTGGTTCGAGCTGATAGAAAGGCAACAGTGACTCAAATAGCCAACGTCAGACGTCAGACGTCAGAGGAAGTGCTGTGATTAGCACGAAACAGCTGTAACGATCAGTGGAGGGTGCTGGCGTACCGCGCCGTCGTCTGCTAGAGTCTGTGATTTTAAAGGATTTAATAAAGAAAGCTTTTTATGGTGAGTGCACTCTCAAGATTCTTCTATTTTCAAGTGTCAAATAGCCAACGGTTACAACCAAGGTAGGCAGAAGAGCATCTCTGAACGCACAGTACGTCCAACTTTGAGACAGATGGGCTACAGCAGCAGAAGACCACCCGTTACTAGCATGGTGTACCTAATAAAGTGGCCGGTGAGTGTACAGTATCGAACGTTTTTTTTTTTAAGGTGACAGTGACACTTTAATTTTTTTTTTTTTTACATGCCCTATAATAAAATTCAAAATACCCCCTTTTCCCATTTTACGGTGAAAAAAATACCCAGTGCTAGAATTGGCTTTTTTTGGTCACCTCACCTTCTAATAAGAATTTAAAAGAATTAAAAACTTACCATACCAATAAAGAGTTTAACTCATCCTGCAAAAAAACGAGCCCTCCTACAGCTCTATAGAGGGAAAATAAAACATGTATACGAGACTATAATAAGAAACCAGCACTAAATTTTGTTGTTTTCTAGCTTTACCCTACAAATGGTTCTTTTTTTTTTTTTTTTTTTTTTGCATTACATTTTATAATGCAACCGTTAAAAGTAAAACACAAGCCCCCACTATGGCTCAGCTGATGGAAAAATAATTAGCCATGGCAGTGATAAAAACAAAAATGAATAAAAGAAAATTGGCGCACGGTCTTAAAAAAAAAAACTTTTGAGTTTTGATCAGTCTCACGGCAGTGACCCCCAACTCTCAGGAGAACAAGGCGGGAGAAGCGCATGGGAGAATCTCTGTCATGGTGGGTTTATAGTGACATTGCTTTTCCAGAGCTGGATTGGTAATAAAACATGTGAAGAGGTGGCAGACTATTACATTACACTGATATCCCAGTAATGATAGACTGATAGATATTCATCTTGTCTTATTCCCCTGTTCACATCCATTCGATCACATCCAGAGTTATGTACCTGCGACTTGACAGCCCGTAGCAATAAAATACAGATACATTTACTCTCCGTAGTATTTCAGTGTAATGAAAATAATGCTTTGTCGCAATCTGATGACTACAGAGATAATTCAGCCATAAAGCCTGACCACAAAAAAAAATATTAGCCTAAGGTTTCCCCTTTATGATTCTGAACATGGTAGCAGCTACTGATTGCAGTTTTGGAGTTTGCCATTTTTTTTTCTTATAAGGTAAATTATAGTTTGCCCCTTAAAGAATCTGAAACCAGCTGAAGCTGAAACTAGTTGTACACTCCCCCTGCAGCGGCCACTATAGGAGGAATTAGGTATTATATGTCAGCCATTCAAATAATAGCCTGGGGATATCAGGAATATGGCTATAATTGCATCTGAGGCCTGGTGTCTGATGGAGGGAAGAGGCCCCCCATCACATACATACAATATGCTGCCCCCTTCTCAGACTTTGGGCACCAGATGCCAGGATAGACTGCTACCTCGCTACTTCTCCCTCCTGTAATGCTTATAGGCCTCAACCACTACAATGTAGAAGCCATACTGTAAGAGTGAATGCAGCACAATGCAGTAAGACAACACATGGAAGAGACTTTACCCTTGACATTCTTTTATCCTATGTGCTGCTTTGACATTGATAGATAAGGGGAAGCAGAGATTGCGCCGTCAGGCAACATTGTGACCAAGATTTATTACACGGTACCCCACCTACTTCTTATTATCACTGACCTGGCTGCATGCATAAGCTTCACCTTATCCATAGAAATATTGGAGAGTTTCCAGAGGTGACAGTCAGTGATTAGGAGAAGGATTCCAGCGTGACCCAGAATTGGAATTCCCAATCAATCCTATAAAATGGTTTCCAGTACTCGCTACGTTGTAAAATGTTAATTTCCCAATCTATATAGCAGTGTTTTGTAATAACAGGAGCCTCGATCAAAAAGGAAGGATGAAAAAAGGGTTTGTATGGTGGGTACGAGACTAGAGGAACCAGCGATGTTCTCTATCACCAGATGTGGCAGATTTGTTGGGGAACACTCCTCTAAGGGGCGTCCCTGCTGTCATACATATATTCTGTGGTGCTCTGCCCTATAAGCATAGGCCACAATGGGCACTAAAGGGGGTCTCCTACTCCAGTTCTAAACTGCTGCTTTCTACTGAAGACACAAAAAGCTGTGTGAGCTTTTCTCTCTGTCTCCCCCTCCTCCCTTCCGAGACGGCTGATGTAAACAAGTCCCTATCTGCAACTTTGTAATTTTAGAGGGATAATCACAATGAGTTCATCAGCAACTTGACCTCAGAATAACCCTCCAAGCATTACAACGAAGCTACAAAGTTGCAGACAAAGCCAGTCAGGGACTTCTTGACATAATCTGTCTCAGAAGGGAGGAGGGGGAGATTGAGAGAGAAGCTCTCACACAGATATTTTTGTGTCTTCAGCAGAAAGCAGTAAGAACTGGGGGAAGGAGACTGAATAGAAAATAACATATATGGAAGGTATTGTTAATCTCACCATGAAAATTTACATTTCAGCGGAATACCCCTTTAAGTGATTCACCTGAAATGCAACTCAAAAGTTTCAAACTTAGGTGAATCTAAACTTTTTTAGGAAATGTATTTAGTACTGAATTAACTCATTTATCTCAAAATGTTTGGCTTGGAAGTGACAGTCTTTTTGATATATACACTCAAGGCTATTATGAAAGGGTTCACGTTGTGGAATCCAATTGTTTGCATTGTTCTAGTTCAGGGGTGTCAAACTACAATGCCTGGACAGACAAAGCTTTGGCACTCCAGACATGATGGGAATTGTAGTTGTGTAACAGCTGGAGGGCCTCAGTATGACAGACATATTGTAGTCCATGGAGCGACATACCCTCCTTGGTCATCCTCTTCTGTATGTTGTTCCTGGTGTGGTAGGTGATCCTCGGCTGCATCGGTCTGTCGGCAGGATTATTCTGTAGATCCCTTTGCCCATTCAATTTGGTTCCATCTGGGATGTTGTTTGCACTGAAAAAGAAAAAAGTAAATTTTATTAAAAATATCACCTTTACCAAATTTGAAAAAGACGATAAGTGATCCCAAATGTTTTTTTCCCTTAGTTTGCACAGAATTTCAATATTTGGAGAAGCAGTTTGTGCTTCAGAGCTGTCATTTGGGAATAAGAGGTCAGCCATATTTAAAATTTGTCACTAGGTTTATGTTGCCTAAATCAGGGCAGCATAAACTATTGGCAGAAATGCTGAACAGATCTGTGTATTACTTACATCATTCTGTTCAACTGTTCTCCTAATATGCAGGAGAATAGGATTCTTGCCATACCCCTCCCCTCGCCCTCTAGCTGCTGATTGACAGCTGACTGCCCATACACAGCATGGATAGATAACTGCCAATCAGCAGCTAGTGGGTGGAGTTTTCTGCTTCTCATGAATATTGAGGACTACTGAGCTCATGCACATAATGGGGAGGACTACTTATTGTCCATGTTATTCAAGAGGATATCTCTGAATCAGCTGCACAGAACAATGTAAGTGATACATCATTCTGTTCAGCTTCTCTGTCACTAGTTTATGCTATCCTGAGATAGGACAGCCTAAACCTAATGACAAGAGTCTCTTTAAGTAACATACTCTCAAATCATAAATCCCCTCTTACTTACTATATACCCCCCAGCAATCTATAAATATCACATTCATGCCCAACGTACAGTATAGGGGAGGAGTATTTCATCACTGGTACCCCCACCAGTCATAAGAACAAGAACCCTATGTACCGTGTAGTGGTGGTCAGACTTGTGCACTTCCGATTTATTCAACTAAGACACAAAGAGCTCTTACCTAACATGTCCCTGTGCATCTGCATAGCTCACACTTATGATATTTCCATGTCAGGAACTGTCCAGAGCAAGAGAGGTTTTTCATGGGGATTTGCTGGACAGTTCCTGACATGGACAGAGGTGGCAGCAGAGAGCACTGTATCAGAGTGGAAACAATACACCACTTCATGCAGGACATACAGCAGCTGATAAGTACTGGAAGACTGGGGATTTAAAAAAAAAAAAATTATATAACTTTCTGACACCAGTTGATCTGCAAACATTTTTTTCTGCTAGAGCACCCCTTTAAATCTGAGGGATTTATAGAATAGACCAAAAGCAGATTCAACTGGCAAAACAGGGATCACCTTGTGTATCTATCAGACATCTTGTAGATGTATCATAAATAGCCATGTTGAAAAAGAAAACAAAAAAAACGTAAAATACTAAAGCAAGGACGACAGTACAACCCACATGCACTCAAGGATCTGGTGTTGCAGAGGATTTCCTTTAATTTTAATGGGGGGGGGGGGGGGCGCTTTCTAAAGACTTGCAATTTTTAGGAAGACTGCTTAGTGCTGTCTAGACGAGAAGTAGCTAATAACTAGAGATGAGCGAACCGGGTTCGGGTCAATCCGAACCCGAGCGTTCGGTATTTTATTAGCGGTGGCTGCTGAACTTGGATAAAGCTCTAAGGTTGTCTGGAAAACATGGATACAGCCAATGACTATATCCATGTTTTCCACATAGCCTTAGGGCTTTATCCAACTTCAGCAGCCACCGCTAATCAAATGCTGAACGATCGGGTTCGGATCGACTCGAGCATGCTCCAGGTTCACTCATCTCTACTAATAACTAAATAGAAATACATGTAACTAAACGCACAAGGAATAGTGCACATAGCCGGGGCTACAGCCCAATGACACAAGGTCAGTAAATCTATTGGGGATCCTGGTGATTGCAGGTGGTTGATCCCCCCCCCCTCTCTGCGCGGTAATCAATAACGGTACGGTGGCCGGTGTTAGTATACGCTTACACATCACATGCGGAGCATTAGGCAGCGAGTGACATTCTTATTTGTGCATTAATGTGGCAGCATGCTTTATGGCTGCACTCACTTAGCTAATCTTTTCTCAATTTTCACCTCAAAGGTAATGTTTTTGAGATCACTCAGCCGTCGTTGCTCATGAATACAAATGAATGCGTATTTTTAGAAAAAATAATTTGCTCGGAGACGGCGGCATTTCACGTCTACCATCTCCTGTAAATTAATCTGCTGACGCGGCGGTTTAGAATTACACGTATGACGGAGCCGAGCCGCTCTTCCGCGTGATGGAGAAAGGAATTAAAAATTATATATATATTTTAAATGTTGTATTTAACAATCCGTATTTTCTTCCATATGTAACCCCAATAATCTTTAACCTTTTCTAAAAAGACCAGAAATGCGAGATGAAGCAGGTATAACTGTGAACTCAGTGTGAGAACTGTCATCGGAGCCGCTGACGGATCAGCCGTGAATTCCACTTTGTCGGCAAAAGTTTGGGTCTCCATGGCTACAAACACACACGAGACCACAATGTGTGCAACCCCCGCATTGGATCAGAATAGGGGTCTCGGGAATTACAATCTCATCTGTGTTTGTAGCCATGGAGACCCGGACTTCCGCTGATCCGTCAGCGGCTCCGATGACCGTTCTCACAGTGAACTGATCTAGTAGCAGCCCTGACAACGGTATACTTTAAATATTTTTGAAAATATTTTCATTTTGCAAACTTGTTTCCTTCTCCTGATAGGCTGCTCTTTACCTCCCTTTATTGACAGCTTGTTGTGTAGGTTACTGACCACAGCTCTGCTCTAACAGCAGTGCTCTGGCTGGTGTATATATATAGTTACAGTATACATATAAATATATAACATACAGTATATTTACACTATATCTGTGTTATAGCTATATACACACACCAGCCAGACCACTCCTTTTAAAGCAGAGTAGTGGTCGGTAACCTAGACAACGAGTTGTCAACAATGGGATATAAAGAGGACAAGGCGTCAAGTTTGCTAAATTTAATATATTTGCAAAAATATTTAATTTGTCCAAGAAGTATAACTGTGTTAGCTGAGATGGGAACTGTAGACACAACTGTTTGATTAGCGGGTATTACTATCACTAGGATATGCCATCCCTGCATAAGTGGTGGGGGACTTATAGATATAGTAACCACCACCATGACTGGCAGTGTGCTGCTCTGTTTCTTTGGTGTGTTTGGTGTGTAGTGATCCATGGTATGTACATACAAGAGCAGAGACCCCCTGCTTGGCAAATGTAGTAGGCAAGCAGCGTTGCATACAGTACCATGTGCATTGCTGCTCACTTCATTTTAAATAAACTCTGTCAGCAGGTTTATGGTGTCCTATCTCAGGGTAGCATAATCTAGTGACAGAGAAGCTTAACAGAATGATGTATCCCTTACATTGTTTTGTGCAGCTGATCCAGAGATATCCTCCTGAATAACATGGACAATAAGTAGTCCTCTCCATTATGTGCATGAGCCCAGTAGTCCGCAATCTTCATGAGAAGAAGAAAACTCCGCCAACCAGTGGCTGATTGGCAGTTATCTGTCCATGCTGTGTACAGGCAGTGAACTGTCAATCAGCAGCTGGAGGGCAGGGGGAGGGGTGTGGCAAGAATCCTATTCTCCTGCATATTAGGAGAACGGCTAAAAAGAATGATGTACAGTAAGTAATACACCGATCTGTTCAGCATTTCTATTACAAGTTTATGCTGCCTTCATTTAAGGCAACATAAACCTAGTGACAGATTCCCTTTAAAGAAGCACAGTGCACCACCATACTGTGTTAGATAGATGTTCTGCTCCCACAGATAGAGCCAGCGCGTGCTACTTATTTACTTCCAAGATTTCTACAAATTCTGTGAATCAATGAATTCTGCATGGTATCTGTGCAGGTCACGCTTTTCTAGTCCTGTACAACCTGTTTATCTGCAGCTTCTCTGAGATCTTCTGTCTTCCTGGAGATTTAAAGGGCTTTTCCACCAGAAGATCATTGGTGACCTGCTTTGCCCTTTCAATGTGTTTTAATTATAGGTATCTCTGGAGCTTTATTCCCCATTAAACAAGGGCATTGGCAGCTGGGATTGTTACTCTTTGGTTATTGTTAATTTATGGTTATGGAATTGATCACTTGGAAAGTAGAAATCCATGACTGTATGTATTATCACTAATGTATACTCCGACCAATATGAGATACTATGCAATAGAGATCATAATAGTGAGGCAAGCTTTCGGCCCTTCCCGGACCTTCTTCAGGCTAAAGGATCTCTGTAATGGATAAACATTGTATAAATATAGGGTTTACATTATGTTCCAAGTATACATATTAAGGAACTAACATGATAAATGTGGAGAATATAATATAAATCAAGACAACAAAACATGAATATATACACTTATATATACAGTAGGATGCAGAGGAAGGGGTATATAGTAGCTAATCAGCATCCAAGCAAAAAGATCCACTTCAATAGTAGGTATATGGATTCAAATAACTATGACATGGCTCATGAGGGGTATATATATATATGCATGCAGGGTGGATGCGCAGAGAATGGTAACAAGCCGGTATCAAGGAGGCAATAGATCAAAGGAGATAGAATATGACAAAACAGGGGTAACAGGACAAAGGTAACAGGACTAATAATGCAAGCTGAGGAAAACACAGTATCCAGCAGGATAAGGATAACAGAAATGGGGAGGACTCTGAAGTATGGATAAGCAGAGTGTAGTAAATGCAATGGGGGAGATAGTGGGAAGGTAAGGAGAAATGGAGGTATGTCCAGTGAGGTGGAGAGAACACTACAAGTCTGAGGACCCAAGAAGGTAGAGATGAATAAGGTAGAGGAAGGAGGGAATCAGACTGACTTACCGTGTGCAGTGTGTAGCTGGGATCTGGTGGAGTGTGGGCTGAGGCGGCCGTACGTCTTAAATAGGACGTACTTCCGGGTCACATGATCGCGCGTCGTGTCACGTGATGGCGTGCGCGTGACGTCATCGCGCAAGACGCGGTGGGCGGAGCTACGGGGAACATAATGTAATCGGGTCACATGACCGCGTCGTGTCACGTGTCGGCGCGACGTCATCACGCAAGGCGCGGCGGGCGGAGCTACAGGGAGCACAATGATATAGCATTGTGTGTGACCTGAACTAAGGGCAAAAGTGTGGGCAGGAAGAAGAAGGCTATGGGAGTGATGTTGTGTGTACAAGATGTCCTGAGGATAAGCTGGGGAGAGAGGGAGGAGGGATAAAATAGCAAAAGGATGGAGTAGGATAAGATAAAGGAGAAAATGAAAAAAAGGAAAAAATGAAGATAAAAGCATAAAAGTAACAATATGATGGGAAATGATGTAATGCAAAGGGACATGGCGGACAGAAGAGAAGGGTGAGTGCAGTAAGAAGGAAAATAAGGAGAATATAAAGAAATAATGTTAGAGAATAATAAACACAGGGAAATGGTCAGTAGAAGACAATCAACATAGATAGGACATGGACGGTTACCATAGTTACCATCTCAGAATAAATGGAGCTATCATAGGAATGAATTCTAACCCTAGAAGAATATAATGAAAAAAAGATTAGTGGGAGGTACATGGTAACCAAGGCATGTCAATTCAGGAGAACCTGTAAAAAACAGTATACAAATATAGGACAAAGACAACCTGTGTTTAAATGTTGTAAACTCTGTCATATGCCCGGTTGAGGCCATGTGGTTCAATGGTTTGAAGCGTATGTATCCAAAACGCTTCTCTGCGTTTGAGCAATTCCACCCTGTTACCCCCTCTTCTAGGTTGTTCTACTTGTTCAAGCACCTGGAAACGTAGTTGTGCTATGGTGTGACCCATAGCGTGAAAGTGTGCGGGGATGGGAAGTAGTAAATTTTTACAACGGATGGTAGACTTGTGTTTAGAGATGCGGTCTCGGACACGCTGTGTGGTCTCACCAACGTAACCGAGGCCGCAGGGACATTTGATTAGGTACACCACGAAATTAGAATCACAGGTATAGAAGCCTGGTATGGAGAATTGTTTTCCTGTTAGGGGATGCGAGAAGTGTTCACCCTTAGAAATGGCTGAGCACTGGGCGCATCGAAGACATGGGAACGTACCCCTTTTGGGGGGACCCAGAAAACGTTGTTTTTTCGCGGTGAAACTGCCAATGTCCGCACGTACCAGGTGGTCCCGCAAATTCTTCTCCCGCTTATGGCAAACCATGGGGAGGGACTGGAATTCGCCGACCTGGGGGAAGGCGTTCCTAAGTATGGGCCAATGTTTCTTGATGATGCCTACTATCCTAGGGCTGCTGGGATGGTATTTATGTACAAAGGGTAAACGTGGTGTGTCGTGAATCGCTGGTCTAGGTGGCGGTGTTGTGTTTGAGAGGACCCTGTCTGGATAGCCACGCTGTCGGAATTTCTGGGCCATTTCTTCGAGTCTGTTCTGTCGAGTATGGGGGTCACTGACAATGCGGTTAACCCGACTATACTGTGAGATTGGTAAGGATTTTTTAACATTAGGTGGGTGGTTGCTGGAAAAGTGTAATAAATTGTTCCTGTCGGTAGGTTTACGATATAGATCTATGTGGAGATTACCGGATGGATCTTTGAGAATGGTAGTGTCAAGGAAGTCTATTGCGGTGGAATCATGATGGATGGTGAACTGAAGTTCTGGAAAGATGGAATTAATGTGTGTGTGGAAATCCAGAAGAGAGTCAATGTTGCCCCGCCATATGCAAAAAATATCGTCAATGTATCGGTACCACGTATGGGCGTGTTCTTGGAATGTCTGGAAACTGTATATATGGTCGTTTTCAAAACGATCCATGTAGATGTTTGCATATGGGGGGGCAACATTAGACCCCATGGCCGTACCTTGGATCTGTAAATACAGTTGGTCACCAAACATAAAGAAATTGTTGTATAAGATCAGATGTAATAGTTCCAAACAATATTCTTGCTGGCTCGGGGAAAATTGATTGTCTAATAGGAGTTGTTGGACAGCTGCTATACCTTTTTCATGTTGGATCGATGTATACAGACTAGAAACGTCCCAGGTGACTAGCAGGCTATCATGGGGAATGGGGGAGATGTGTTTGATGATGGTGAGGAACTGGGAGGTGTCGAGGAGGAAGGAACGGGTTTGTTTGACCAGGGGGGTGAGTATCTTCTCTAATGTGATGGAAAGAGGAGCCAACAATGAATCGGTGGAAGCCACTATCGGTCTACCTGGAGGATGGTCAAGACGTTTATGAATTTTCGGTAAAATGTAGAATACAGGTGTTATGGGATATTGGTTGGTAAGGAATTGTTGTGTCTTGGAGTCAATAAGGCCTAAAGTGAGGTATTTATCAGTAAGACACTGTATCTGGGATATAAGGGAAGGGGTGGGATCATGACTCAGAGGTAAGTATGTGTTCGTGTCAGAGAGTTGGTTGCGTATCTCTTGTATGTAATCAGACTTATTCATGATCACCAGAGCCCCGCCCTTGTCCGCAGGTTTGATAATCAAGTCTTTAGTCTTCTCCAAGGTGTGAAGGGCCTGGTATTCTTCCACCGTCAGATTGGACCTATATGGTAAGCCCATCTGACTCGTGGTCTTGAGAAAGTCATTGACATCGCGCTGGACAAGTTCAATGTATGTTTCCACAGCGTGTTGGGAATGGGGAGGATTATATTTACTTTTCTGACGTAGTCCAAGATTAGTGATGGAAAAAATAGGGATCGGATCCCTATTACGAGTCCATTCTGGTGGATTAATGGTAAAGTGGGCTTTCAAACGGATTTGGCGGAAGAACCTGTGCAGGTCCTCCTCCAATGTGAAAGTGTCCAAAGTCTTAGTGGGGCAGAACGAGAGTCCCTTGCCCAGTAGAGACATCTCTACTGGGGTAAGGTTGTGGGAGGAGATATTAATAACTAAATTGGACTGACCTGTACTTGGGTCTGTGTCCCTGGAATGTCTCTCTCGGTGTTTGGTCCTTTGGCCCCGCCTCGTGCGCCTCCTCGTCCTCTCGGTCGGTTGGGTTGGCTGGCTGGCTGTCTTCCTAAAAAACGACCTCTTCGATCTCTGGGACGTCCTTCACTTGAGCTGGTAGATGGATCACGGGAGTGCTGGTCCTTGGGATAGAACAGCTGATCCTGCCACTTGTATACCCTGTCGTATAAGTAGTCCTCGGTATCTCGGATAAATTTATTTCTTTTTACGCTTTCCGTGCTAGACCGAAATTCTTCGATCGCTTTGTCGGTCTTTTCTCGAAGGGTCGTCCACTCGCTGGTTGACAGTTGTTCTGATAATTGACTCTCGATGCTTTCCACCTTCTTGGTTGATTCCTCTATCTTTTTTTGAAGAGTTTTGATGGTTAAGAGGATAATATCAAAGGAACTTTTATTTAGGATATTTTCGAATTGCAAACAAAAATCCTGGTCCTCCTTGAAGAGGGTAGGTCGAAGACGACTGCGCAGTCCTCTCGGGATTCTCTCAACTTTGTAATATTCTGTTAGAGTTGCTATATGCAGCTCAAATGCCGTTAGCTTACGCCGTTCGCGTTCGTAGTCTCTAGAGCGAAGGACAGTTGTGGGGATCTGCAAGAATTCCCTTGTCGCTTTCACGTTAGAGATGATACTTGCTGCTTCCTCTGCATCAAAGGATAAGGTTTGGGACATTATCAAGGTCTTGGAGGGTGCAATCACGGTAGTATTAACAACGTAGAGCAAATCGGTGATGCACACCTCTCGCTAGTAGGTGCTCAGTGGGTTGTGGTTCTTCAACCATGTATCCAACAAATAGTAGAAATCCACGGCACTCAATGTTATGCAGAAGTGAAAAAGTTTATTTTACAGTGAAAAAAGAATAATGTATACTCCGACCAATATGAGATACTATGCAATAGAGATCATAATAGTGAGGCAAGCTTTCGGCCCTTCCCGGACCTTCTTCAGGCTAAAGGATCTCTGTAATGGATAAACATTGTATAAATATAGGGTTTACATTATGTTCCAAGTATACATATTAAGGAACTAACATGATAAATGTGGAGAATATAATATAAATCAAGACAACAAAACATGAATATATACACTTATATATACAGTAGGATGCAGAGGAAGGGGTATATAGTAGCTAATCAGCATCCAAGCAAAAAGATCCACTTCAATAGTAGGTATATGGATTCAAATAACTATGACATGGCTCATGAGGGGTATATATATATATGCATGCAGGGTGGATGCGCAGAGAATGGTAACAAGCCGGTATCAAGGAGGCAATAGATCAAAGGAGATAGAATATGACAAAACAGGGGTAACAGGACAAAGGTAACAGGACTAATAATGCAAGCTGAGGAAAACACAGTATCCAGCAGGATAAGGATAACAGAAATGGGGAGGACTCTGAAGTATGGATAAGCAGAGTGTAGTAAATGCAATGGGGGAGATAGTGGGAAGGTAAGGAGAAATGGAGGTATGTCCAGTGAGGTGGAGAGAACACTACAAGTCTGAGGACCCAAGAAGGTAGAGATGAATAAGGTAGAGGAAGGAGGGAATCAGACTGACTTACCGTGTGCAGTGTGTAGCTGGGATCTGGTGGAGTGTGGGCTGAGGCGGCCGTACGTCTTAAATAGGACGTACTTCCGGGTCACATGATCGCGCGTCGTGTCACGTGATGGCGTGCGCGTGACGTCATCGCGCAAGACGCGGTGGGCGGAGCTACGGGGAACATAATGTAATCGGGTCACATGACCGCGTCGTGTCACGTGTCGGCGCGACGTCATCACGCAAGGCGCGGCGGGCGGAGCTACAGGGAGCACAATGATATAGCATTGTGTGTGACCTGAACTAAGGGCAAAAGTGTGGGCAGGAAGAAGAAGGCTATGGGAGTGATGTTGTGTGTACAAGATGTCCTGAGGATAAGCTGGGGAGAGAGGGAGGAGGGATAAAATAGCAAAAGGATGGAGTAGGATAAGATAAAGGAGAAAATGAAAAAAAGGAAAAAATGAAGATAAAAGCATAAAAGTAACAATATGATGGGAAATGATGTAATGCAAAGGGACATGGCGGACAGAAGAGAAGGGTGAGTGCAGTAAGAAGGAAAATAAGGAGAATATAAAGAAATAATGTTAGAGAATAATAAACACAGGGAAATGGTCAGTAGAAGACAATCAACATAGATAGGACATGGACGGTTACCATAGTTACCATCTCAGAATAAATGGAGCTATCATAGGAATGAATTCTAACCCTAGAAGAATATAATGAAAAAAAGATTAGTGGGAGGTACATGGTAACCAAGGCATGTCAATTCAGGAGAACCTGTAAAAAACAGTATACAAATATAGGACAAAGACAACCTGTGTTTAAATGTTGTAAACTCTGTCATATGCCCGGTTGAGGCCATGTGGTTCAATGGTTTGAAGCGTATGTATCCAAAACGCTTCTCTGCGTTTGAGCAATTCCACCCTGTTACCCCCTCTTCTAGGTTGTTCTACTTGTTCAAGCACCTGGAAACGTAGTTGTGCTATGGTGTGACCCATAGCGTGAAAGTGTGCGGGGATGGGAAGTAGTAAATCACGTGACACGTGACACGACGCGCGATCATGTGACCCGGAAGTACGTCCTATTTAAGACGTACGGCCGCCTCAGCCCACACTCCACCAGATCCCAGCTACACACTGCACACGGTAAGTCAGTCTGATTCCCTCCTTCCTCTACCTTATTCATCTCTACCTTCTTGGGTCCTCAGACTTGTAGTGTTCTCTCCACCTCACTGGACATACCTCCATTTCTCCTTACCTTCCCACTATCTCCCCCATTGCATTTACTACACTCTGCTTATCCATACTTCAGAGTCCTCCCCATTTCTGTTATCCTTATCCTGCTGGATACTGTGTTTTCCTCAGCTTGCATTATTAGTCCTGTTACCTTTGTCCTGTTACCCCTGTTTTGTCATATTCTATCTCCTTTGATCTATTGCCTCCTTGATACCGGCTTGTTACCATTCTCTGCGCATCCACCCTGCATGCATATATATATATACCCCTCATGAGCCATGTCATAGTTATTTGAATCCATATACCTACTATTGAAGTGGATCTTTTTGCTTGGATGCTGATTAGCTACTATATACCCCTTCCTCTGCATCCTACTGTATATATAAGTGTATATATTCATGTTTTGTTGTCTTGATTTATATTATATTCTCCACATTTATCATGTTAGTTCCTTAATATGTATACTTGGAACATAATGTAAACCCTATATTTATACAATGTTTATCCATTACAGAGATCCTTTAGCCTGAAGAAGGTCCGGGAAGGGCCGAAAGCTTGCCTCACTATTATGATCTCTATTGCATAGTATCTCATATTGGTCGGAGTATACATTATTCTTTTTTCACTGTAAAATAAACTTTTTCACTTCTGCATAACATTGAGTGCCGTGGATTTCTACTATTTGTTGGATACATGGTTGAAGAACCACAACCCACTGAGCACCTACTAGCGAGAGGTGTGCATCACCGATTTGCTCTACGTTGTTAATACTACCGTGATTGCACCCTCCAAGACCTTGATAATGTCCCAAACCTTATCCTTTGATGCAGAGGAAGCAGCAAGTATCATCTCTAACGTGAAAGCGACAAGGGAATTCTTGCAGATCCCCACAACTGTCCTTCGCTCTAGAGACTACGAACGCGAACGGCGTAAGCTAACGGCATTTGAGCTGCATATAGCAACTCTAACAGAATATTACAAAGTTGAGAGAATCCCGAGAGGACTGCGCAGTCGTCTTCGACCTACCCTCTTCAAGGAGGACCAGGATTTTTGTTTGCAATTCGAAAATATCCTAAATAAAAGTTCCTTTGATATTATCCTCTTAACCATCAAAACTCTTCAAAAAAAGATAGAGGAATCAACCAAGAAGGTGGAAAGCATCGAGAGTCAATTATCAGAACAACTGTCAACCAGCGAGTGGACGACCCTTCGAGAAAAGACCGACAAAGCGATCGAAGAATTTCGGTCTAGCACGGAAAGCGTAAAAAGAAATAAATTTATCCGAGATACCGAGGACTACTTATACGACAGGGTATACAAGTGGCAGGATCAGCTGTTCTATCCCAAGGACCAGCACTCCCGTGATCCATCTACCAGCTCAAGTGAAGGACGTCCCAGAGATCGAAGAGGTCGTTTTTTAGGAAGACAGCCAGCCAGCCAACCCAACCGACCGAGAGGACGAGGAGGCGCACGAGGCGGGGCCAAAGGACCAAACACCGAGAGAGACATTCCAGGGACACAGACCCAAGTACAGGTCAGTCCAATTTAGTTATTAATATCTCCTCCCACAACCTTACCCCAGTAGAGATGTCTCTACTGGGCAAGGGACTCTCGTTCTGCCCCACTAAGACTTTGGACACTTTCACATTGGAGGAGGACCTGCACAGGTTCTTCCGCCAAATCCGTTTGAAAGCCCACTTTACCATTAATCCACCAGAATGGACTCGTAATAGGGATCCGATCCCTATTTTTTCCATCACTAATCTTGGACTACGTCAGAAAAGTAAATATAATCCTCCCCATTCCCAACACGCTGTGGAAACATACATTGAACTTGTCCAGCGCGATGTCAATGACTTTCTCAAGACCACGAGTCAGATGGGCTTACCATATAGGTCCAATCTGACGGTGGAAGAATACCAGGCCCTTCACACCTTGGAGAAGACTAAAGACTTGATTATCAAACCTGCGGACAAGGGCGGGGCTCTGGTGATCATGAATAAGTCTGATTACATACAAGAGATACGCAACCAACTCTCTGACACGAACACATACTTACCTCTGAGTCATGATCCCACCCCTTCCCTTATATCCCAGATACAGTGTCTTACTGATAAATACCTCACTTTAGGCCTTATTGACTCCAAGACACAACAATTCCTTACCAACCAATATCCCATAACACCTGTATTCTACATTTTACCGAAAATTCATAAACGTCTTGACCATCCTCCAGGTAGACCGATAGTGGCTTCCACCGATTCATTGTTGGCTCCTCTTTCCATCACATTAGAGAAGATACTCACCCCCCTGGTCAAACAAACCCGTTCCTTCCTCCTCGACACCTCCCAGTTCCTCACCATCATCAAACACATCTCCCCCATTCCCCATGATAGCCTGCTAGTCACCTGGGACGTTTCTAGTCTGTATACATCGATCCAACATGAAAAAGGTATAGCAGCTGTCCAACAACTCCTATTAGACAATCAATTTTCCCCGAGCCAGCAAGAATATTGTTTGGAACTATTACATCTGATCTTATACAACAATTTCTTTATGTTTGGTGACCAACTGTATTTACAGATCCAAGGTACGGCCATGGGGTCTAATGTTGCCCCCCCATATGCAAACATCTACATGGATCGTTTTGAAAACGACCATATATACAGTTTCCAGACATTCCAAGAACACGCCCATACGTGGTACCGATACATTGACGATATTTTTTGCATATGGCGGGGCAACATTGACTCTCTTCTGGATTTCCACACACACATTAATTCCATCTTTCCAGAACTTCAGTTCACCATCCATCATGATTCCACCGCAATAGACTTCCTTGACACTACCATTCTCAAAGATCCATCCGGTAATCTCCACATAGATCTATATCGTAAACCTACCGACAGGAACAATTTATTACACTTTTCCAGCAACCACCCACCTAATGTTAAAAAATCCTTACCAATCTCACAGTATAGTCGGGTTAACCGCATTGTCAGTGACCCCCATACTCGACAGAACAGACTCGAAGAAATGGCCCAGAAATTCCGACAGCGTGGCTATCCAGACAGGGTCCTCTCAAACACAACACCGCCACCTAGACCAGCGATTCACGACACACCACGTTTACCCTTTGTACATAAATACCATCCCAGCAGCCCTAGGATAGTAGGCATCATCAAGAAACATTGGCCCATACTTAGGAACGCCTTCCCCCAGGTCGGCGAATTCCAGTCCCTCCCCATGGTTTGCCATAAGCGGGAGAAGAATTTGCGGGACCACCTGGTACGTGCGGACATTGGCAGTTTCACCGCGAAAAAACAACGTTTTCTGGGTCCCCCCAAAAGGGGTACGTTCCCATGTCTTCGATGCGCCCAGTGCTCAGCCATTTCTAAGGGTGAACACTTCTCGCATCCCCTAACAGGAAAACAATTCTCCATACCAGGCTTCTATACCTGTGATTCTAATTTCGTGGTGTACCTAATCAAATGTCCCTGCGGCCTCGGTTACGTTGGTGAGACCACACAGCGTGTCCGAGACCGCATCTCTAAACACAAGTCTACCATCCGTTGTAAAAATTTACTACTTCCCATCCCCGCACACTTTCACGCTATGGGTCACACCATAGCACAACTACGTTTCCAGGTGCTTGAACAAGTAGAACAACCTAGAAGAGGGGGTAACAGGGTGGAATTGCTCAAACGCAGAGAAGCGTTTTGGATACATACGCTTCAAACCATTGAACCACATGGCCTCAACCGGGCATATGACAGAGTTTACAACATTTAAACACAGGTTGTCTTTGTCCTATATTTGTATACTGTTTTTTACAGGTTCTCCTGAATTGACATGCCTTGGTTACCATGTACCTCCCACTAATCTTTTTTTCATTATATTCTTCTAGGGTTAGAATTCATTCCTATGATAGCTCCATTTATTCTGAGATGGTAACTATGGTAACCGTCCATGTCCTATCTATGTTGATTGTCTTCTACTGACCATTTCCCTGTGTTTATTATTCTCTAACATTATTTCTTTATATTCTCCTTATTTTCCTTCTTACTGCACTCACCCTTCTCTTCTGTCCGCCATGTCCCTTTGCATTACATCATTTCCCATCATATTGTTACTTTTATGCTTTTATCTTCATTTTTTCCTTTTTTTCATTTTCTCCTTTATCTTATCCTACTCCATCCTTTTGCTATTTTATCCCTCCTCCCTCTCTCCCCAGCTTATCCTCAGGACATCTTGTACACACAACATCACTCCCATAGCCTTCTTCTTCCTGCCCACACTTTTGCCCTTAGTTCAGGTCACACACAATGCTATATCATTGTGCTCCCTGTAGCTCCGCCCGCCGCGCCTTGCGTGATGACGTCGCGCCGACACGTGACACGACGCGGTCATGTGACCCGATTACATTATGTTCCCCGTAGCTCCGCCCACCGCGTCTTGCGCGATGACGTCACGCGCACGCCATCACGTGACACGACGCGCGATCATGTGACCCGGAAGTACGTCCTATTTAAGACGTACGGCCGCCTCAGCCCACACTCCACCAGATCCCAGCTACACACTGCACACGGTAAGTCAGTCTGATTCCCTCCTTCCTCTACCTTATTCATCTCTACCTTCTTGGGTCCTCAGACTTGTAGTGTTCTCTCCACCTCACTGGACATACCTCCATTTCTCCTTACCTTCCCACTATCTCCCCCATTGCATTTACTACACTCTGCTTATCCATACTTCAGAGTCCTCCCCATTTCTGTTATCCTTATCCTGCTGGATACTGTGTTTTCCTCAGCTTGCATTATTAGTCCTGTTACCTTTGTCCTGTTACCCCTGTTTTGTCATATTCTATCTCCTTTGATCTATTGCCTCCTTGATACCGGCTTGTTACCATTCTCTGCGCATCCACCCTGCATGCATATATATATATACCCCTCATGAGCCATGTCATAGTTATTTGAATCCATATACCTACTATTGAAGTGGATCTTTTTGCTTGGATGCTGATTAGCTACTATATACCCCTTCCTCTGCATCCTACTGTATATATAAGTGTATATATTCATGTTTTGTTGTCTTGATTTATATTATATTCTCCACATTTATCATGTTAGTTCCTTAATATGTATACTTGGAACATAATGTAAACCCTATATTTATACAATGTTTATCCATTACAGAGATCCTTTAGCCTGAAGAAGGTCCGGGAAGGGCCGAAAGCTTGCCTCACTATTATGATCTCTATTGCATAGTATCTCATATTGGTCGGAGTATACATTATTCTTTTTTCACTGTAAAATAAACTTTTTCACTTCTGCATAACATTGAGTGCCGTGGATTTCTACTATTTGTTGGATACATGGTTGAAGAACCACAACCCACTGAGCACCTACTAGCGAGAGGTGTGCATCACCGATTTGCTCTATGTATGTATTATCACTGTGATTCCAATTCAATAATGTCCCTCGCAAGATGGTGAAAATTAGAAAGTAAAGAATGATAATGGAGAGTAAGCCGCACCTCCTACAATGTAAGAGGAGACCTGATGTCATACATTAACAGGGGTTATTATTGGCAATGGAGTTTCCAATCTATGGGCTTGTACACATGGGCGTATTACAGTTCTGTACACAAACTCGATATTAAAGGGCTTAGAAAAAAAACACAGCTACAGTACTTTCTTGCAAAAACAGCACCCCCCCCCTTTCCTCAGGTTGTGTGTGTTATTACATATAATTTTCATTCACTTCAGTAAAAAACAAGCACCAAAACCCACACCCAAACTGAGGACAAGAGTGGTGCAGTTTTTGGAAGAAGGTGGCCATGTTTTTCTAAGCATGGATAACCTATTTAAAGGAGAAGAAGTCCAGTGATTTAAAAAATTCAACTGCTGGCAGGGGCAGGGGAATTTGATTACAAGTACAAACTTACCTCTCTCCATGCCCGCCGGGCCCTGGGATCTCCAGTGCTAACACTTACCGACCCGGCTCATGGAATGACCACTCAGCCAGTCTGTTTCTGGTCGCTTCAATCACTGATTGGCTAAGCAGCCAGTCCATCAGCCGGGACAGGCCTTTACCGCCAAGCTGTGACGCCATCACAACTTGGGAGAAAATGCCTTCCGGTAGGGGGTCCCGAGTCCAGCTCTGCCACTCACTGCAGGCATGGGAAGAGGTAAGTTCTTACTTGTAATCATATTCCCCTGACCGGCTGCCAAATTTTTAAAATTGCCAGACTTCTCCTTTAGGTACTAAGGCATGCATCCCATTATATAACATCAGGAAATATAATAGGCTAGAGGATGCATCAGGCACGTAGTCAGGATATAGCCAAGAGTATAACAGATACCAGACAGACCATCCAAAGACCAAGGAAGGATGTATCTCAATCACATAGCAGAACCTCAGCAGAAGACAGTAAGGATCTATAGAGCAGTAGAGGCCTCCCATATCCTACAGGACACCTCATCTGCTTATTAGATGAACTGGTTAAACCCTCAGTGACACTTTTTAGAAGATTTCAACTATTTTTTAATTATTTTTATTCTTCTTTATTTTAGCACAACCAGATAATGTTATACATATAAAGCACTTGGCTATATCACTGTAAGTCATTACTCAACCCATAAAGATCTGCAAGACCTCAGATGTTATGAGCCAAACCAGAATTGCCTCCAAAAGGCCCATCTGTAGACAGCTCACTTAGAGTTCTTGCCGCTTACCGATACAGAGCAGGCTGGTGGAAGACATAGTGGTGCCTCAGACCCAACGTCAACCAAAGACGTGCACCGTGCCCAATGCATTTGCTTCAAGTGGTTTCATGAATGGACTTATGAGACACACTTTAAAGCAGAAATGGGGAAACCTTTGGCCCTCCAGATGGGGCAAAGCTACAATTCTCATCATGCCTTGACAGTCAAAGTATTAGTTTTGGCTGTCCAGGCATGATGGGAATTGCAGTTTTGCCCCAGCTGAAGGACGGAAGGTTCCCCATCCCTACTTTAAAGAATTAGAAAATATTTCTTTACCAATATTTTTCACTGTCTCCCCCTTTCACAGATTGATTATTTTATACTGTTTTCCATTTATTCCCTTCCACTAAATCTGGAGTGTTTCACAAGATATGAGGCAGAAGATGGTAAAATGTGTTTATTTCGTGCGCTATTTTTTTCTCTCAGCTGGGATCTAGGTCTGTCTGCCAAGATATTTTGTATCTCAGTTCCAAATCCATAACCTATAGGGTCCCCCCCCCCTCCATGTCTTCTGCTGGTACCGGTCTCCTTTGGAATGGATTATTTCTGAAAATACCTTATATATCTTATTCTATAAGAGGCATGTATTCTCCTTACTATTTATCTATACGGTTATCTTGAAATTTATACTGAAAGTTCTTCATTTCTAAAACTAGATCTCCCCTTCTATTCTGTGCTGTAGCTTTTTATAAGTATTATTTACAATAATTCACAATATCATTGACCTGCCCAAGCCAGCCACTGTCTGTGTACACATTTCCTTGTTTTAAAGGGGTACTCTGACATCACATAAAAAAAAATTGCCCAACCCTTGAGATGTTAAAATACTCTGATGTCGCCTTACACATTAGATGCCTGTCCAGTATTAATGGGTCTGGCTGACGTTAATGTATATATCCATCTAAAGGAGTTATTCCTATCTTGACATTTGGATATGACATCAATTTCCAAATGATATGGGCCTGCACGTAACCAGGGTTCCCTGCTCCCCTCCCGTTCGACAGCAATCACATCCCGGGGTTAGGAAGCTGAGAATGTGAACAGGTTGTTTCACACAGTTTACTTAAAGTGTAGCTGTCATTTGTAAAAACTTTTGACATGTCATAGACATCAGTTTTGATCAGTCCAGGTCAGAATGTTCATACCCGTACCGACCGTGCCTATTAATGTACAGATGTGTCCATCTTCACCTTTCCCTTAGATAACTTAAAGTTAAACTATCAGTAAGTTAGAAGCATCTTACCTGCTGATAGCTCCCTATAGCGCATGGGGCACTGAAGATGAACGTACTTTTCTTAGCTTCATCCTTGGCAAAATTTTGGGAACTTTGTAGTTTATTAGATAAATGAGGTAGATTTTCCGCAGTGGGGATGTGAGTACCTCCCTCAGTGGATCAATCCGCTTTGGCCGGCTCACCCCTTCTAATGAATATTTGGGTGGTACTCTGCAGTGATGTCACTCCTGTGCTCATCACTGCAGAGCCAAGGATGAATGTTCATTAGGAGAAGTGGGCTGGATCGGTCCACTGAGGGCGGGACTACCGCTTATTCCCACAAACTGCTTATTTACATATCTAATAAAATACATGGTTCTCGGAAACGCTGCCAAGGATCAAAGTAAGAAGGTTACCTTCATCCTTAGTGCCCCTTGTGCTATAGGGACATATCAGCAGGTTAGATGCTTCCCTCTATGGAAAGCAATTTTTATAGCAGCCTTTCAATGCAATATTCTAAAATGTCATCAGTGCACTGAAAAGGCCTCATGTACACAACTATCCATCTTCTCTCATAAATATGCAAAATAAGAGCCCGTGGAGCCCCATTGAAGAGTCTCGAAACACAGGACAAACCAGATATCCCTCCGGGAAGGACCCAGCCAAGGGGTGGCTCCTGTAGGGAAACCACCAAAACCACCATATTAAGTGGCCCTATAAGTCAATGTAATGACAAGAAAAAAAACCAAGGCCAGGTATCCATCCACATACAGCTGTGGCGCCAAGCAGGAAAGAGGGGGACTAGATCTCAATATAGGTGCAGGTCCCGAAGGTGGGATGTGCATCTTTTGGACATGCCATATGTTCAGATGGTTTACCCCTTTATCATCTATGTAATCTATTTTGGATGGGAACACACTTGACTATATAGTGATCTTTAGGTTCTTCTTTTGATAATAAACCCCGGTTTGCTGTTCCTCCTCCATTGTGCAGAGCTCTGAGAATAATGGATAACAGATATGTTCAAGGTTAAAAAGAAGTCAAGTTATAACATGCTGCCGCTTGAGGACGTGTGCAGATCTGTCCCTGCGGAGCCGGGCTGTGTTTGAGGGGTTTATGTTTATCTCTAGTCAACCTCCTTAACAGAGCCGAAAGGCGCTCAAAGAAAGAGAACACACATCTCAAATGAAGCCGCCGACTAAATTCCAATCAGACGCCGTTATTAGAAGCACTTCACATTTATCTCACTAATAAAAGACCTGGCGTCTCTCCAATCCAATTCATAGCAATTACAACAGAACAGGTCTTATAAAAAAAAATAAAAAAAAAAAAAAAACAAGAAGAAAGAAAGATGCAGTTTTGAAATTTAATTTATTTAACAAGGGATTAACAAAAAACGAATAATTAAGCATCAGTCATAAATGGCAGCGGGAGATCCGGCTGCTCTTCAATCATATTTCATAGAACAGACTAGGAGCAGATTAGCCGCACATGACAAACATCCCTTCCCGGCTTTCCTTTAGGCTTCTATAGAGCGTTCTTCTGGGGGAGTCCGTACAGGTTGGATCTGGATGCCATTATGGCCCGGCTGGAGTGGTCAATGCATGGACATTATACTAATACTTCCATACATTAGAAAGATGTTATCCAAACCTAGGAATGACGACTGTCTAGTGCAGGGGTGGGGAACCTTGGCTCTCCAGCTGTTGCAAAACTACAACTCCCATGATGCCTGGACAGCCAAAGCTTTGGCTGTCCAGGCATGATGGGAGTTATAGTTTTGCAACAGCTGGAGGGCCGCAGGTTCCCTATCCCTGGTCTAGTGTGTATGGGGGTCTTCCAACTTTCCCCAAAAGATGACATCTGGGAAGAGAGAGGCATTGGTCTTGTTCAACTTCAACTACCCAATCCTTTTATTTTTAAAAAGATAAGATTACCCCTACCATCTCTTTTAAGAATACATGAATGCTCAGTGGAGCAAACGTTCCTGTGTATGGAGGAATTGGGGGAAGTTAGTTGTTGGATGAAAAGGTTATTGATGAAGTTATTGAATGTTTTTGACTAGAAATAGGCAAACCTCGAGCACGCTTGGGTCATCTGAACCCTCTACATTTCATTAGCGGTGGCAGAAGAAGTTGGATGCCATAGACTGTATCCATGTTTTCCTGGACTCCCTAGGGCTGCTTCCAACTTCTTCAGCCACCGATAATCAAATGAACAGCGTTCGGGTTCATTATGGAGGTTCGCTCATCTCTATCCACCACTGTATTGTAACCAGGGGCATCCATTGAGCAGACTAATGCCCCTATTCCACGAGTCGTTTGAAGGAGCAAACGAGTGCTATTAGCGCTCTTTTGCTCCTCGTTCCCCGCTCGCTGCCGCCGCTATTCAACGCGGCGTCAACGAGCGGGTGAGTGCGGGAGGGGCGGCGGGGAGCTGCTGGGGGGGCTGCCCGGGGGATCGCTGATCGTCCGGGCAGCCCATAGGATACAGCAGCGTCTGCTGCCGATGCTCCTATTCAACGGAGCGACGGCAGCAGATCGCTGCTATATCAGTCGCTTGTTTTTCAACATGTTGAAAAACAAGTGACTGCAACGATCAGCCGACATGAACGATGTCGGCTGATCGTTGCACTCTATTCCACGGGACGAATATCGTTCGTAGCGGTCGATATCGGCCGAATACGAACGATATTGCTCCTCTAAACGACCCGTGGAATAGGGCCTTAAAGGTTCATTCATCTCTATTCTTGACCCTTTTGTACACTGAGAGAAAACCGCCACCAGATATGTCTGGCAGTGGCTTACTTCTCTTCTCTCTATTTAGAATAGATTGCTCAGTTGAACTGAACATTGATGTGTATGGTGGGATTGGGATCTATTACATTTGTATGGGTAGAAAGACAAGGTCAACCTTTGACAAGGTCAAAAATGTATGCTCTGCTAGTGTTATAGAGGCAGATTGTTAAGAAGGTAATTCCAATTGTATAGTTAGTGGGAGATTGGGGGGTAAATTCCTGTCCTGATCACCAGAAAACCAGACCCTTGTAGGGTCTTTTCTGGCTACCCCTCCATCTAAGGGGGATAGCATGTCTTTAAGAGGGAGTGAGAGTCTGTGATCCCATTACCACGTGACTTATTAGACAGAATTAGGTTGGTGGCCAGTATAGTTGTCTTGATGAAGTCATACACGATAGATCCTTCTCTACCCAGACGGAAAGAGATCTATTGGTCAAGGCTGGTGGAGGAGCTGCCGAGATCTGCCCCGATGACTTGTGGTTCTGGCCGCAAGACAGTGAGGACCTGTTCCTTAGTAAATAAAATGGTGATGTCATTACACACCAACAAATTAAAGATGTTATGAGCAGTCGCCATTTGTTACTGGGGTTGGCTCTGGTAGGTCATTTAATCCTTTGTTAATTATGAAGAGATGAAACTCTGCCAAAACTGCGGCTACCGAATAAGCTATCTGTGTCGGCGATCACGTCTCTTTATGTACTTATGCAGAGAAATCTTAAAATAACTGTTTGCTTAGTTCTGAAATATTGCGGTAATTCATTTACAGTCATCGGCAGAACTCATTTGGTTATCAAGCACCCGGCAGCTCCAAGTCGTCAGAGGGTGCGAGTAATTGATTATGCATTGAGAGACATTAGACAAGCTCTGAAAATGCTGTTCTCCGGTTCGCTGTGCCTCGCCTCCTAATGACTGTAAGCAAAAACAGATGGAGAGATTTCTTCTCATGCCACCTTCCCAAGTAGACGCTTTATAGAACATTTCCTTCCATGTTCGTCCGTTCAACTTTGTTTTTTTTTATCCAAATAGTTCTAGGTTCTCCGATTTTTCTCAATAATTATAACTTTTATGAGGAGCGAATAATGTGAAAAAATATAGAAATGCCGAACCTGAGAAGCGGAGAAACTTTTTGCGTGGAAAATCAAGATATATTTTCATAGACTTTCCCTAAGGATCTCATTAAACTAACAATGCAAAAAAAAAAAAACCCATGTTATTAATGCTATAAAACAGTTAAATGTTGTTCTACATTCTCATTGGAAATATCAAGGGTGTAATGTGGTTTATGGATTCCAGGCCATAAAGCAATGCATTATTTTTAAGCACAAACAATACAGCGCTTGCAAATGAAGGACAATGTGTTATGGCAGAAGGAAGAAAACAACAAAACTGGGATTGTAAAGAGCTGATATTCTTATATTAAGGAATAAAGGTAAGAACCAAAGAAATATCTCTGACTTCCCAAATTTATTGGGATACTATTCAATGGGTGCGGTCAGAATGGCTATAGGATGTGTAGTGGTGAAAATGGGTTTGGGTTTGTCTAACCCAAACTGTCGGCATTTGATTACCGGTGGCTGACGTTGGATTGAGCCCTAAGGCTGCCTGGAAAACATGGATACAGCCATAGGCTGTATCCATGTAGGACTCCCAAGGGCTGCATGCAACTTCTTCAGCCGCTGGTAATCAAATGACAAGAGTTCGGGTTTGGAAGAACCCTAATGTGCTTGAGGTTCGCTCATCTTTAGTGGTAACAAACTGCTAAAAGTAGGGAACCGAGGCATGAATGGGGTAAAGACCAATTTAAGCTTATGGAGTTGGTCTAGGGGAGGGAGGGTAGAGGTTTTTGCCCTCGTGAACAGATCCTGGTGGTCACAACCATCAGGTTACCATCATTCTGCCCTCACCGTAATGATTGTGCTGATGCCATTGAGTCTGCTCATAGGGTGCGCATGGTCTCCCTTACTGCTTCATACAGGGCTAGTTTCCACAACCAAATCCTTCCCCAACCAGTCAATCTCAGTTTCCACATGTATTTGCTAGTCACTAGTCATACTTTGCATGAGTAATTTGGTTCCTAGTTTGCAGTTGTTCTATTGTATACTAACATGTTACAGTGTTTAACCCAGATGCGTTTCCTGACTTTGTCTCTGCCTACTGTCCTGGTCTCTGCTGTATACCTGACCCTAGACGGTTTCTTACCACTGAACCTGTATAACCCACCCTGACTACTGACTATATGCAATCACTGGCAGTTCTGATTTTGGCCTGTACACAGAGCCCACTTTTGAAAGTAACACTTTAAAGTGACACTGTCACCCCCTTTTTGCATTTTGACTGCTCTCCACAGGTGTAAAGGGTAAATTTTACAGCTTTCATTACTTATTTTATATTATACGTCATGGTGCTTGTTCTGGTAAAAAGTGTTTTTTATTATCTGTGGATTGGTACATGTGGGCGGGGCTTCGCGGGCTAAGTGCCACTTAGTCCCACCCCCATCCATCGGCACATAGGCCCCGCCCCCTCAGCAGCCATTGGAAGGGCCAGCCTAAAGATCTAAGCCCCACCCCCTAGATTGACCCACACCAATGGCCGCAAAGGGGGTGGGGCCTATGTGGCGATGACGTCACGGATGGGGGAGGGGCGATGTGGTGCATTAGAGACTAAGCCACGCCCCTTTGGCACTGTAACAAGCGGATAAAAGTACACTTTTCACAAGAACAAGCACCATGATTAATAATCTGAAATAAGGTATGGAGACAGCTAAATTAGTCATTTCAACGTTTTTAATGATGTAAAAATGACAAAATGGGGTGACAGTGTCACTTTAAATTAATATAGTAGTAAGAAAGTAGTAAACATTTCTCTTAAAACATCATGTGGTTGTCTAATATGTGGTGATAATTCCCCTATACAGTATGTCAAGTGTCTAGACCAGTGACGGCAAACCTTCGGTACTCCAGCTATGGCAAAACTACAATTTCCATCATACCTGGGCAGCCAAAGCCTTTGGCTGTCCAGGCATGATGGGAGTTGTAGTTTTGCAACAGCTCGGGTGCCGAAGGTTTTTCATAACCGTCTGATGCCAAGCAAATTCTAGAATCCCGTGTCTTTCACGCAGTTTCATGACAAGTTCGTGGCAATGGACGTCGGAGCAAATTAGGAGTCTGACTGATGGCACTAGCAATGCCCGGTAACTGCATAAGTCCACATGAATATTTATACTGATGGTCTAGTCTATTAGCGTGGAGTTTTGATGACTAGTGGACATTACAAGTGTCTCTCTATATGAAAGGACAGATGACAGGCAAAGACAAACCCCTCCATCCTGCCATTGTTGGGAATTGATTAAAGGACTCTGCTCTTAATCAGTTCACCGTCTTATTTAGACACAGACTCCGTCTCTATGTGGTGCGAATAACTAGGAAGATGATTCACTGCCTAATGACTATTCAACGTTGTTCCAATGCCAATGGCAGCGGCATCGAGTCTTCCTGGCCACAGGTTCTATAAACTGTCCTGACAGCTCGGTGTGTTATTGCAGTATCTGGTATATTAAAATTAATCATGGAGATCATTATCGCATCAGTGTAACTTTCTTCTTCTTCAATTTTGCATTAGTACCTTCCATGATGGCTCTCACAGTGAAAGTAATGGAGAAAGATTATTGCGCTCTCTTCCAAGTTATTGAATTTTGTTTTACTCAAGGGCACGGACGCCAGAAGGGGACTATCAATCGCCCACCTTTCTTCCTCAAGGGATGCCCTCTCCAAGCTTGTAATGAGCTGTCAGTGGATGTGACAGATCTCTCAGCCTTGGGTCACGATTGCTCTCCTACCTCGCTCTCTGCTACGTGAAATACATCAAACACGAATTACTCTTACAGCCTGGGTGTAGACGTTTACAATGAAATTGCAGGCCATATTTGTTCTATGATAAAACATATCATCAATGCAGTCTGCATGGGGCTGGCAGATAAGAGAGAGCTCAGGGCTGAGAGACAGGGAATGTGCAAAGTACTATATAGATTCTGCTGTCGAGAGACCTCTGAAGAGAAATACCAGGTCCCGGGAACATGTGCACAATGTAGTCTATGGGGAGGCAGAGCTATTGACTTTACGTCCAGCAATCGAGGGCTGAGCGACGGAGATGGGAGAAAATCCTCATTCCAAAGCAAAAGCTTCCTTTATCCACATCTTGGGATAGAAGAGTCTTCATACTTTATTCCTGGTAGAATGAGCTGGTGACTCTTCATAACCTTTATAAAATTTGTTCTGCCACAAACCTTGGAGTCCTCTATAGTTGATACAGTTCATCAAGTTCAACCTATAACCCTATTGTGTTGATCCAGAGGAAGCAGAAAATCCATGAGATAGGTAGCCCTACTAGGTGAAACGTCCTTCCTGGTTCCAGATTTGGCAGAATAAATCCCAGGATCAATGTCCTATCTCTCTCCCAATATACATAGGGAGAACCAAGACAAAGCCTCATAAGCATAACTCGAGCATCCTCCAGTCCGATTGTTTGGCATTTGAATACCAGTGGCAGGGCCGGGACAAAGAGTAGGCAGGGGTAGGCGATGGCCTAGGGCGCCAAACGTCAGGGGGCGCCATCTGGATGGGTAAGTAATTTATTTACCCATCCATCCTGCCCCCCGCTCGCCCCCCTGCCTGTCTGCCCGCCCGCCCTGCACTGTAACTGTTACATACAGCAGCAGGAATAGAGTGTCCAGGAGGTGTAAAGGACCTTTGATGACATCATGCCCATGTGACCAGTGTGGGAGGAGCTATCTTCCTTTGCTAGGCTCTATGAGGCAGATAGTTTCCTAGGCTGTTTATGAGGCAGTGAGGGCAGTGTATAAGATCAGCAGGAGGTAAGCCACACTGAGGGCACTGGTCAGCAGGGGGAGGGGGAGGGGTGCATAGATATGAGATGTTCTGCAGGAGTGTGTGTGTGCATAGATATGAGATGTTCTGCAGGGGTGGGTGTGTGTGCATAGATATGAGATGTTCTGCAGGGGTGTGTGGGTGCATAAATATGAGATGTTCTGCAGGGGTGTGTGTGTGCATAGATATGAGATGTTCTGCAGGGGTGTGTGGGTGCATAAATATGAGATGTTCTGCAGGGGTGTGTGGGTGCATAAATATGAGATGTTCTGTAGGGGTGTGTGGGTGCGAGATATGAGATGTTCTGCAGGTCAGGGGTGTGTGGTTGCATAGATATGAGATGTTCTGCAGGTCAGGGGTGTGTGGGTGCATAGATGTGAGATGTTCTGCAGGTCAGGGGTGTGTGGGTGCATAGATGTGAGATGTTCTGCAGGTCAGGGGTGTGTGGGTGCATAGATATGAAATGTTCTGCAGGTGTGTGTGGGTGCATAGATATGAAATGTTCTGCAGGTGTGTGTGTGTGCATAGATATGAGATGTTCTGCAGGGGGGGGTGTGCATAGATATGAGATGTTCTGCAGGGGTGTGTGGGTGCATAAATATGAGATGTTCTGCAGGGGTGTGTGGGTGCATAAATATGAGATGTTCTGCAGGGGTGTGTGGGTGCATAAATATGAGATGTTCTGCAGGGGGGGGTGCATAGATATGAGATGTTCTGTAGGGGTGTGTGGGTGCATAGATATGAGATGTTCTGCAGGGTCAGGGGTGTGTGGGTGCATAGATATGAGATGTTCTGCAGGTCAGGGGTGTGTGGGTGCATAGATGTGAGATGTTCTGCAGGTCAGGGGTGTGTGGGTGCATAGATGTGAGATGTTCTGCAGGTCAGGGGTGTGTGGGTGCATAGATGTGAGATGTTCTGCAGGTCAGGGGTGTGTGGGTGCATAGATATGAGATGTTCTGCAGGTCAGGGGTGTGTGGGTGCATAGATGTGAGATGTTCTGCAGGTCAGGGGTGTGTGGGTGCATAGATGTGAGATGTTCTGCAGGTCAGGGGTGTGTGGGTGCATAGATATGAGATGTTCTGCAGGTCAGGGGTGTGTGGGTGCATAGATGTGAGATGTTCTGCAGGTCAGGGGTGTGTGGGTGCATAGATATGAGATGTTCTGCAGGTCAGGGGTGTGTGGGTGCATAGATATGAGATGTTCTGCAGGTCAGGGGTGTGTGGGTGCATAGATATGAGATGTTCTGCAGGTCAGGGGTGTGTGGGTGCATAGATATGAGATGTTCTGCAGGGTCAGGGGTGTGTGGGTGGACTGTTATGTGATGCTCTGCAGGGTCAGGGGTGTGTTGGTGCACTGTTATGCGATGGGGAGAGCGGCCTCTTGTGACCGCAGGTAACTCTGCCACAAGAGTGCAGTGAAGAGAAGACGCATGGCCCAGGTGAGTATAAGTGGTTTTTTTTTTGTCTGTTTTGGAGAATTACTGTTATATGGGAAGGGTTAGGGAGCACACAGGGGTCTATATATAACTGGAAGAGCACACAGGGGTCTATATATAACTGGAGGAGCACACAGGGGTCTATATATAACTGGAGGAGCACACAGGGGTCTATATATAACTGGAGGAGCACACAGGGGGTCTATGTATAACTGGGGGCAGCACACAGGGGGTCTATGTATAACTGGGGGCAGCACACAGGGGATTTATATATATAACTGGGGGAGCACACGGGGTCTATATACTTCTGGGAGAGCACACAGGGGTTCTATATACTTCTGGGGGAGCACACAGGAGATCTATATATTTATGGGGGAGCACTCAGGGGGTCTATATATTTCTGGGGGCAGCACACAGCAGTCTATACTATATTGGGGCTGCACAGAGGGGCTTTACTACAATACTGGGGCACAGGGACACCTTAAAACTATGGGGGCACAGAGGAGTGTAACTACTATATAGGGGTACAGAGGGGGCTAACTACTGTATGTGTTGGAGCCTAAAATGTTTCTCTGACAGATTCTGGAGAGAAGATTCACAGCCAGAAGACGACTTCTAGGTGGCCCAGGCTGGATGGAGGGAAAAAGAAAATGTGACAGATCGGAGAAGACGGCCCATGTGAGTCACTGGATGTAACTGCACAGTTATAGGGTTGTAGTGATAGGGGTCATGGTGTGGCGGTATTACGGAATGGTATCATTGGGGATATCTTTCTGTTTTGTTCAGTGCAGTTTTCATGTAATATGTAATCACTGTATGGTGGAAATAGTGTTATAAGGTAACTACTGTATGTATTGGGGCTCTTAATACAGTGTGGGGGTACATTCAGGGCATTATACTGTGTGGGGAGCACCAATTCTAATGTGGGGGGGGGGGGCGCCATTTGCCTTCTCTGCCTAGGGCACCAAAACTCCTTGTCCCGGCCCTGACCAGTGGCTTAAGATGTTGGTGTAGCCCTAGGGAGTCTGGGAAAACATGCATACAACCTGTGGCCTATGTTTGAATTCGTGTTTTCCAGGACTCCCTAGGGCTGCACCTAACTTCTTCGGCCATCAGTAATCAAATGCCGAACAATCAGACTGAAGTGTTTTTGTGTTGCGCTCATCTCTACTCAACACCCTTTAAAACTGGCCATGCACCTTTAAACACTGTCAGGCAAACACTTATCCCTCCTGACCTCCACAAACAAATTAACATTTGGCATGGGTGAACATGTGGGGGGAGAGTAAGCTGCAGCCAGACAGGTCTGGCCATGGTTTTTCCATCTCAGAACAAAAGGGTTCGGTATGTTGGATCTTTGAAGGAACTTGTAGGCGTCAGCACTTGCTGGTAAAAAAAAATCCATTTATTGATAATCTTGATAAAAAGTCATCACAAAACTCCATAAAAGTCCATGGAAATGCATACAGGACACACAGTCTGACGCGTTTCTGGCCTTACTGCTCCTTAATCATATGTTGGATTTTTGCCATCTTACCCATCAGGAGACCACTATAAATTTTAGAGATGGCCTAAACCTCTCAACAGAAAACATTTTGGGGGAGATGTATCATACATGGTGTAAAGTAGAACTGGCTCAGTTGCCCCTAGCAACCAATCAGATTCCACTTTTCATTCCTCACAGACTCTTTGGAAAATGAAAGGTGGAATCTGATCAGTTTCACTTCACATGTTTGATAGATCTCCCCCTTTGTGTTTATAAAATGTGACTGAAGATCGAAGATCAATTTTCTTTTCTCAAATTCCTCTGAAGAAATAAAAGCTGAGCTGTGATTGGTTGCTATGGGCAAATAAGATCAGCTTTAAAGGGGAACAGTGAAAAAAAAAATCTTTCAAAAAAACGGGTGTCTGAAAGTTATATAGATTTGTCATTTACTTCTATTAAAAAATCTCAAGTCTTCCAGTACTTATCAGCTGCTTTGTGTGCTGCAGGAAGTGGTGTATTCTTTCCAGTCTGATACAGTGCTCTCTGCTGCCACCTCTGTCCATGTCAGGAACCGTCCAGAGCAGCAGCAAATCCCAATAGAAAACCTCTCCTGCTCTGGACAGTTCCTGTCACAAACAGAGGTGGCAGCAGAGAGCATTGTGTCACACTGGAAAAAATATACCACTTTATGCAGGACATACAGCAGCTGATAAGTACTAGGAGATTTTTCAATAGAAGTAAATTATAAATCTTCTATTTTGTACATAGTACAGCACTGCCTAATAAATGCACCCAAACTATTTCAGCGCTTTATACAACGTCCGGCATGTTTTGCATTCAGCCATTATAGACATTATAACGTATTCTCCCCCATTCATGTAAAGCATATGATTTAGAAAAGGAAAGATTAGCCAATGCATGTCCAAAACCTATTTCTTGTACGCAGGTCCCAAGACACCTCTAAGTTCTATTTAATTCACTCCAGCTCAAGTTAATTCACTTATTTATCCAGTCTTCCGTCAAACGGTGATAAGAAGAAATAATAAAATCCATCATTCAACCGGTAGCACAATGTGCAGAATCTCTCATTGGCTCTTTGGCTCTTATCGGGATGGCCCAGGAGTCAGAGACAGTGCTAGCTGAGTGATTATATCCCCGCTTCAGGGGTTAGGTCTTTTTACATCAAGTAAGTCAGCTGTACATCTCTATTACCTCCTCCTACACGCTTCAGACAAAGCAACTTGGAAGGAACTGGGGGAAGAAAAATCTCTTCAAAAGGGGCTGTAATCGCTCCAAACTGAGGAACTAGGTCAAAAGCAAAATAAAACCTAAAAGGCCTGACAAAAGTTAAAAGTAACGTGGGCGATGGAGATTTTTATAGTGGTTGATAAAACAGGTGTGCGAGGAGCGTTGTGCGGGCCTGGCCATAAGAAACACAAAATGACCGATTCTTTCAGAGGGGGCTTTAAAGGTGAACGAGACCCTTGTTCTGCAGAGAACTCAATCTACAGTACTACAGTCTCTTTGAGTACGACAATGACTTAAGGCTCTATTCCACAGAACGATTATCGTTCGATATCGGCCGTTACGGACGATAATCGTCCTGTGGAATAGAAGGCAACGATCAGCCGACATCGTTGATCGTTGCAGTCGTTTGTCTTTCAACCATGTTGAAAAACAAATGACTGTGAGAGCGGCGATCTGCTGCCGTCGCTCAGTGGAATAGTAGCGTTTGCAGCAGACCGCCACTATCCTCTATGGGCTGCCCGGACGATCTAGCGATCACCTGAGCAGCCCCCCACAGCTCCCTGCGGCCCCCCAGCTCTTACCTGCTCGCTGCCGCATGGAATAGAAGTGTCAGGGAGCGGGGAACGAGGAGCGATCGATCGCTCTCAGAGCTCGTTTGCTCCTCACAGTTGGCCCGTGAAATAGGGCTAATACCGGTTTCTATTGCTTTGGTTTTATTTACGTTACAACTACAGATAGGCGCAACTGGAACATACTCGAGTCCAATCATTCGGCATTTGAATACCGGTGCTTGAAGAAGTTGAATACTGCCCTAGGGAGTCCTAGAACATTATGGATACAGTCTATGGCCTTTGGCTGTAGCCATGTTTTCCCGGACTCTCAAGGGTTGTGTCCAACTTCTTCAGCCACCGGTACTCAAATGCTGAATGATCAGACCTGACTAGCTCCAGTTGGGCTTTTCTCTGGTTACAACCATTTTGTGCACCCACTGTGCCACCTAACTGGTTTGGCTTTGGGCGACTGCTGTGGACATAGGTGCCAATAGAAGTAGTCCCAGTGTAGGTGGAAACTTGGGGTCAGACAGTAGAGGAGGTACAGGGTACAGTCCATGGTCTAGGCTGGCAGAGTATTTTCATAGTCAAAAGTCAGACAACAGGTCGGGGTAGGCAACGAAGGTTCATAAGTCAGGGGCAAGCCAAGGTCAGATGTGAGTAAACGGCAGGGTTCAGAGAAGCAAGCCTGGGGTCATACATAGAAAGAGAACAGCATACAAACACCTTTACAGGATGCTCACAAGCGAGAACTTTATTTTCCAGACAAGCTGTTTCTGATAAAGCTGCTTCAGCGGCGGACTGGGCCACCGGAGGACCAGAGGATCCTCCGATAGCCCCCGGCCCCCACGCAGGTGGCACACTCACTGTAAGGTGGCAGGGCCCCCCGACAGTGACAGTCCTGCTTATTATACCAGGTAATCAAGAGGACTGGCTAGGGAAGGATTTGGGTGCATGTGCTGGCCCTTTAAGAGACAGGAAGCAAATGTGCACCTACAGGCAACACATGAGCCTCCACTAGAGGGAGCACCCAATCTCCATCACTCGCCTGCTGTTGGCTTCAGTTCAATTATACTATTTTACCACAAAAGTGCAACATGTGACTTCAAATCTTCATAAAACAGCTCAATTGTGATTATGGGTCAAATCCCGTTCGTTTTCTTCGTGACAAACAAAATGCAATAAGATGCATCAAATCTATTAAACAAACTAACACCAACCCTCATATTAGTCATACCTGCCTACTGGAGTCCAGCTTGGTCTATTAAGCTAAATTGCAGTGATGAGTCTCTGCCTAATCTCTCTGTGGAGCCAGAGGCTTTATGTGAAATATAGGCAACTTTGGGAAATCAATAGGGAAATAGGAATGCTGATACCCCCTCCCACACACACAAAAAAAGAGAAAAATCCTAGACTTCTTTAAAGTCCACAAATCCACTACACGACCTATAGTAGGAAAACACTGATCCCTGTGAGCGTAAAACCCCCACTTTATCTTGATCTGACAGTCTTGATTGATTCATTCTTGACCTGCTTATTAGTCTGCATGGCAACTTATTGGGGTTAGTGACCTGTTACGCACTACAACTGAATGGTTTTACTAGATTATCAACCAAAGTCGCTACTATCGCTATCAGTGATAAGGGTCCATTGGTCCCAGACCAGAGTATCTTAATAAAGTAGGAGGACCTGCAACTTTGACTGCTAACAATACTCGCCTCTCATGTCTCGCACAAGCAAGATCGATGCAATCACACTGGAGGGTTATTCTCTCTCTGACTCGGTCATTCTGGTCATTATCAATTTCCAGTTATATTACATAGGAGCCAGTTTGCATTGTTTCTGTCTTCTCTGGGTTTCATTACTGAAAGTGGGTGCATCTGGAAATACTGTAAGATTAATTCCCTGATGAATCTGCTATTGATCTGACAGGAGAAACATGTCGGAATATACAGCCTATGTGATTACAGTATACATTTTTCCTATTACCGACTATATCTCAGTGATTTAAAGTGTTCGCCGGAAGCCTGGTAGCCTTCTGTATGGGGCTGCCGCACTATGATATATAAGAGACTCTGTCAGATATCTGTTCTTCTAGCATCAATCATGCCAGAAGTAATGTAATACAGTCTGCACAGTCTGCTGAGGAGGCAAAAAGTGTTATATGTTTGTCATTGCACTGTGTCTTCTCTATCTGTACCTTACATCTACTATTGGGGTATTCCAGTAATAGCATCCTAGAAAGGAACAGTCCTTAGGTTCTGATCAAAAGTTATTGGTCACATTGGGTCTTAGGGTGGGTTCAGACTGAGGAATTCTCGCGGAAAATGTCCGCAGAATTCTGTCAGCTGTCCGCCCGCACATCTGGGTGCCTTTCTGCCGGCCCCATAGACACCATTCTATGGGCTGGCGTATTCCGCTATACGCTGAAAGTGTCATGTCACTTCTTTCAGCGGAATACGCCTGCCCATAGTATGGTGTCTATGGAGCCGGCGGAAAAGCGCGTTTCCGTGTGGGCGGACAGCTGACAGAATTTCGCGGACATTCTCCGCGAGAATTGCGTAGTGTGAACCCGCCCTTACTGTCAAAACCCACTGTGATCAGAACATATAGCTGGGAAGAGAGCGTGGCGGCCGTGCCATCCATTGCCCAGCTGTATCTCCATAACAGGTAATTCCAACAATGTAAGTCTATAAGGGCCCCTCGCGGTCATTCGCGGGTCTCTGGAGCTCCGGTTGGCATCTTCTCTTCTACCTGGTTCTTCAGCTGGGAGTGTTATAGAGCTAACACCTTGCTCGGCCAATCGGAGTTGGGCAAGCTGTGAGTCATCTGACAACGTAGTAGAGGGGGCTGGGACACTAGTTAGTAAGCCAGCCTCTCTCTCTACATGTAACAACGTAGACACATAACGGCGCCTGTGGTCGATAGGAATCAGGTAAGTATGACTTCATTACACTTCCAGGATTGGGAGGGGGGCAGAACGATAAATAAAGCACATTATGAAGGTATATAACTTAATAATGTGTTTCAATCAAAGTTAAAAACGTTTGCACCGGAGTTGTCCTTTATTTAAAGGTTGGGTGTGATCAGTGATTTTCAGCCACCTGTAAGCACACTCATCCATAGAAGGCTATAGATAACTGATTAGGACCGCCCACTGGACTCCTAAGCCCAAAACATGGAGAAATTAAAATGAATAAATCACAAGTTCTACTGAATCTTTGGATATATGGGTCTCTGGGTCCCTCGATACTTGAGCATCATCGGTTGCTTGGCCAAGAGGAACCACAAAGTGCTGGAACCAAGAAAGTGTCGAAACAGGAATTAAAGAGGATATATAAGGTTTATAAGTCCAGGTATGGTGGCACTTTCGTTTCTTACAGTATCTGTGTAATGTCAGTGTCAGACTTCTTCATGGCGGATAACTTATCTAGCCTCTCCACCATCCACAGCCACCTTAGAAACAGGTTTTCCTAATTTATATTACTCCAACATACCATGGGCTTTAATGAGAGTCACTTTAGTATGGCTGGGCGTGCTATACTGTGAGAGTGTGATAACCATGCCTAGAGGCGGGCGGGTGGCGCGGAGCCTTCATGTCATTTTGCTCTCTTCTCCGCTTATTTTTGTCTATCATCCTTCACCACATTTCACTGCTTTATCATTTCTCCGGATTAACCTGCTGGGTCAATGGTGAGAGAAATCTCGGCCCGTCATGCTGAACATTGGGAGTCTACTGCACCGATCACTGAGCTGCAGCACAATCTGCTGACCTTCTCCACAACTGCTGCGCTAGTCAAGTGAGAAAAGACGCCTCCGGCCAAAAAGTTTTGGATTAACTAGTCAGTAGTCAGCGCTATTCACTTGTATCAACATAAAATAAGGAGCTGACGATGCTCTAATGCAGCTGAGGAAAAGACAACTCAGGACTTTCCCAGGCGCTTCACTCTTTCTTAAAGGAATTGTCTGATGTCGAAAAGTTTCTTTCAAATATCTTATTAGGGAAAGCTGAGTCAGCAATTGAGTTGCTGGTCATTCTAGACCAGACGTGTCAAACTCAGGCCCTCCAGATCTTTTAAAACTACAATTCCTATCATGCCTGGACAGCCAAAGGTAAAGCTTTGGCTGTCCAGTCATGATGGGATTTGTAGTTTTGCAACAGCTTGGGGGCCCAAGTTTGACACCCCCTGTTCTAGACGTCTATCAAGTAGTTTGAACTAAGCGTGACTACTAACAGCTCCCCTCTCTTTCGGGAGGACTCATTACACCCAGTGGCGGCACTGCAAGAGACCTTCACTCTTGTTGCCAGGTTCCCCTGCAGATGGCAATAACGTAGGCGTTCCAGATGTGCTCGGCTTATTTCCAAGTGAACCTTCCATCAAAAAGGCAACGGTAACCAGGAATAGCAAAATATGGCTGCTTTCTTTTAGTAACAGCACCTCTCCTTTCCTCCGTTTGGGTGTGGGTTTTGCAGTTCAGTTCCATTATAGTGAATAGCTGTAATACCAAACACAACCTGAGGACAAGGGTGGTGCTGTTTTTGCAATAAAGTAGCTGTACTTTTGTATCTGAGAGAGTTGCTACCCCTGATAGATGCGGGGTGTCTACCATTAATGACAGCTATTACACTGGTTATTGAGTTTATATGGGTTGAATCCTTTTTTATATTATAGCCATAGTCAGCTGCTGAAGGTTTTTTTTTTATCCAGCATGAGCAATCAATTGTTCTCTTAAGAGTAAGGGTCCTATTAAATGGAGCGATTTTTAACGATTAACGACTAACGATAAACGATTGTCAACGAGATTGTTTATTGTTAACCTGAAATCGTTTACCATATTACACTGGAACGATAATCGTTAGTTACGATCGTTGCTACGATTGTTATTGTGATCATTACTGTGATCGTTTACGCCTTCTGATCCCAGAAAAACAATGAACAATTTGCAATTACACCGAACGACTAGTAAACAAATGCTTAACGAACTTAAGCAAACGATTAACGATAATTTTAGGTTCAGATCTAAATCAACGATCAACGACATACAAACGATTTTTCGATTGTTGCCTGCAATTACACAGAATGCTTATCGTTTAAATTCAAACGATATAATGATTTTTCGCACGATAATCTTCCTGTGTAATAGGGCCCTAAGTGACAACATTTTCCCTGCAGGGGGAATGTATTACTACATGTAAGTTTCTCTTTCCCCCTGCTAAACTTTCATTCACTAAGGCTTTGTTTACAAGACAGACTAGAAGTTCACTGAGGGATCAGATTACATGCAGTCAATATAAGTCTAGAAAAAGAGGGATGAGGAGAAAGATGGGAAATGAGTGACTTCAGACAGAAAGATGTCAAAGACTCCACATTTTAGACCACCACCACCAAGGTTTGAATGACAGCTTAGACTGCTCACTACTGCTTTATAATGCCATCCATGCTACTGTTGCTTCTATTGATGTATTATACAGAAGAGAAGCTCTTTGTCTTCTTTCTCTTTATGTGTCTATATGATAGAGACCATATACACGGCCATACATAGTGCTACCCATATACACACGGTTTATTTTGGTGCTAGTAGGGGATGTCTCCTAAAATATTGTACCCTATAGTCTAGGATGGAAAACTGGTATAATACAGAATATGACTAAATATACTACCAATTCCATATGTATGCATAGGACCTCATAGATTTCTATTGGTGCCAAGTTACTGATCTGCAGAATACAGATCAGAAAAGGCCCCAACAAGCAGTAATGTATCTGTCTATTTATCTGGGTGTTAATTGTAACTTTATATTTGGATGAAGTGAACCTTGAAGCCATTGGTGCTCGTTCCCGTCAGGGCTGTGTTAATTACTATCCTAGACAGAACAGGCGACGGAGTAGAGATGTAACTTGTCACCGAAAAGCCCCACAATTGTGCACTGCTTCCAGCTGCCTGCCAGCATGTGACGGCTGTGTGTTTACGGGCACAGAGTACGTGGGCAGCGGCAGAAGGATCCGTCAGTGTCACGGAAGAAAAATGGGCAAGTAATGAAAGTGTAAGGACAGAACACAACACGGCAAAAGTTTCCAAATCACAGAAGGATGAAAACAACAGAGGGGGAGCAGCCTGGGGATGTGTCTGTCGCCTAATAACTGCGATGAGTACAGTGTCTTGTTTTCTTCTTCCTAATTTTTTGGAGCTCCCTGACATATTCAGTATGAAAATATGCAGGTGAGTAGTAACGTTCTATATCCAGTCAAAATAAATTGTTATGATTAAAGGGAACCTATCACTAGTGATGAGCGAATAGTGAGATATTCGAATATTCGATATTCGTACGAATATCCCGCGAATATTCGAATATTCGATCGAATATTCGATCCCATTAAAGTCTATGGGAACAAGTGTTCGATTAGTGAAAAACATCTATTTGACCATTTGGAGGGTAAAACCGGAAGCTGGGGGATTTGACCGCTTATCGAATATTCGTACGAATATCGAATATTCAAATATCTCACTATTCGATCGAACAGTATTTGCTCATCACTACCTATCACCCTCCGTGCCGGGGTGAAGGCCGTCTGACCCCCCACTAGAGCCCCGGATACTTACCCCATCTCGCCAAGTCCCGTTCCTGGAGCCGGACCCAGGACGGAGATATCCCTGTCTGAAGCCCAGCGAGCATGCTGCTTACATGAGTCCGACGACCATAGAGAATGACTGGAGCCGTCATCGTCTATGGGCATCGGACTCACTTGAGCAGTGCACTCGACGGGTTTCATACAGGGATATCTCGGTCCCGGGACCGGCTCCAGGAACGGGACTTGGGGAGATGGGGTAAGTATCCGGGCCCTACCGGGGGGTTGGGTGGTCTTCACCTTGGCACGGGGGTGGTGGTGGTGGGGCGGGGCTGACAGGTTCCCTTTAAAGGGGTAGTTCATCCCAAAAATATGTCTTTTATATCAACTGGTGCCAGACATTTTTAATTTACTTCTATCAAAAAAATCTCAAGTCTTTCAGTACTTGTCAGCCGCTGTATGTCCTGCAGGAAGTGGTGTATTCTTTCTAGTCTGGGGAGCAGAAGAGGTTTTCTATGGGGGTTTGTTACTTCTCCGTACAGTTCCTGACATGGACAGAGGTGGCAGCAGAGAGCACAGTGTCAGACTGGAAAGAATACTCCACTTCCTGCAGGACATACAGCAGCTGATAAGTACTGGAAGACTTGAGATTTTTTAATAGAAGGAAATTATAAATCACTGGCACTTGCTGGGAACAGTTGATTTGGATAAAAAAAAAAAAATCGGTGAACAACCCCTTTAAAGCTAGTGTTAAAAAAAGTAACCCTGAATGCCAATACAGATAGTATAGATACTAAAGGAGTTGTCGCATGTCAATAATCCCATTTAACGTGCCCTTCTGGGTAAGAGGAGATAAGCAGAAATCATCATACACATGGCTGTGTGCCGTCCATATATTACATGTATGACCATCTATTTGAATGTGTAATACTTTATTTCCCCTGTAGTGGCTGCTGCATGGAAAATGAGCAGCCAAAGCCAACATCTCCCCAGCCAAATCAGGCTTTCATTGTTTTTATATAAAGGGATAGCCATGCTGACTGGTTACACATTTACATACCATACAAATCGTATTAATGTTGTTAATGTAATCTATTATCAGGGCAGCCCAAGGCCTCTGCTAGGTTCCTGTGGCTGCCAGGACTCGGCTATCGATATACAGCCTGTCTGCAACAGGATATACCAATGGAGCACCAATAGACTGATCTGTATCTGCAATCGAGTAGATGTTCATTCAAGTCCCCCAGAGGGTCTACAAAAGGGTTTTAAAAATACACATTACAAAGGTTTTAAAATATATATATATATACATACCATATTATTTTTATAAAGCGAAGACACATACTTACCACATAACCCTCTCGCTGCCAGCGCGGAGATCCACTCCTCTTGTGACACTGCCGGAATTGGGGGATGGGAAGATCCAGATGCACCACAAGCACCGTCTTCTGTCTTCGTGGCACACTAAGGTAAGGTCGCCATCTCTTTACCTGCTCTCACCACACCTGCGCCACCAACATATGTTTCTAGGGTCCCAAAAGGGTTAATCTAGAACGTCAGTATGTGGAAAATGTTTCAGTACATAAAATATCTGTATTTGTGGATGTTTTTTATCTGTGCGCTATGACCAGACGACCCCATAAGGCTGCTGCAGTTAATTGGTTACAGTTCGAATAATGCTGCTCCGATATGTGTCATATACAACGCCCGCAACCAGGGAAAGGGTCGGACAAAAGCCATATAGATTGTATTCACTCGAAAGCCAGCAATTGGGAGTAGAAGGCCCTAAACTAATTACTACTGTGATCACTATGCGTCTTGTTTCAACGCCAGGGAATTACAGTTCAATAATTACTGCAATGATTGATGGGGAATTTATTACAGGATGTCAATAGATGGAATTGTGGGAACTCCAGAGGACACTCCATGTTGAAGAAACGGTGTGTTGTGCCCATGACAGTGGTGGATTAACTGTACCATGTCCACAACCCCACACACTATCTATAATTAAAGCCCCCCTCCACAGTAATAAGCCCCTCAATAGAAGCCCCTGGAGACTAATATGTCCCACAATAGAGACCCCTGAGAGTAATAGGTCCCACAACAGAGACCCCTGAGAGTAATAGGTCCCACAATAGAGACCCCTGAGAGTAATAGGTCCCACAATAGAGACCCCTGAGAGTAATAGGTCCCACAATAGAGACCCCTGAGAGTAATAGGTCCCACAATAGAGACCCCTGAGAGTAATAGGTCCCACAATAGAGCCCCTGGAGAGTAATAGGTCCCACAATAGAGCCCCTGGAGAGTAACAGGTGTCACAATAGAACCCCCGGAGAGTAATAGGTCCCACAATAGAGCCCCTGGAGAGTAACAGGTGTCACAATAGAAGCCCCGGAGAGTAATAGGTCCCACAATAGAGCCCCTGGAGAGTAACAGGTGTCACAATAGAGACCCTGGAGAGTAATTGGTCCCACAATAGAGCCCCTGGAGAGTAATAGGTCCCACAATAGAGCCCCTGGAGAGTAATAGGTCCCACAATAGAGCCCCTGGAGAGTAATAGGTCTCACAATAGAGACCCCTGAGAGTAATAGGCCCCACAATAGAGCCCCTTAAGAGTAATAGGTCCCACAATAGAACCCCCGGAGAGTAATAGGTCCCACAATAGAGCCCCCTGAGAGTAATAGGCCCCACAATAGAGTCCCTGGAGAGTAATAGGTCCCACAATAGAGTCCCTGGAGAGTAATAGGTCCCACAATAGAGCCCCTGGAGAGTAATAGGTCCCACAATAGAGCCCCTGGAGAGTAATAGGTCCCACAATAGAGCCCCTGGAGAGTAATAGGTCTCACAATAGAGCCCCTGGAGAGTAATAGGTCTCACAATAAAGCCCCTTAAGAGTAATAGGTCCCACAGTAGAGCCCCCGGAGAGTAATAGGTCCCACAATAGAGCCCCCTGAGAGTAATAAGCCACTAAGTAGTGCCCCCTGAGAGTATCAAGCCACACTGCGGCTTTTAAGCTGCAGGCCTAAAGATGCCTGCAAATTTGGAGGGGGAACAATAAATCTCATCTCATTAGAAAGCGGCGCCTGCCCAGGAATCAATATGGGTGGTTTGGGTGGCATTGGGCCCTGGGCAGACACCCAAACCACCAGTATTGTAATCTGCTACTGGCCCATGACAAATATGCAGTGAAAGTGCCCCCAAGTCTGCCCATGAAAATCTACTTTTCCAAGAGTCTGTGATGCCTTGTCTTTTCTCCAAAATGTTCCCGGGGGTATATACTGGTTTTCAGAAAACAAAACAAAACATCCACTCAGTTGTTATGTACAGTAATATGACGGAAGAATTTCTATATACGGCAGTGACATAGAAACCTAGGGGGTTCGGTGATCCTGAATATTTGGCAGACACCCTAATCTCCTATTACAAATTTATCTCCCAAAAAACATCCCTTAAGTTATTGGATAGGAAAGAAGAAACAGATTATTCCCCGATCCTGGATCAGAGCCATGAAACTCACTGATGCTCCTAGGTAAAAGATTAGGGCGCAGCAGCGATGTGGCGGCCATCTTCTAAGCTTTTCATTAGTACTCTCTGCCAGATATCTACTAGAACTGGGAGGATAAGTGACAGCATTTTCCTGTTGGTTCAGAGCAATTAAAGGACTTTAAAGTATCTTCTTGGAAATCAGGATTTTGCACTTAGTCACGGTGATTCCAGATGGGCCCTGCAGGACCTCCCCTTAAAATTACATTATAAGGAAGTCAAGTACATAATTGGGGAACATTTAAGCACAAGGGTAAGGTGTCCTAGTTCTTGTGTTTCCAATAAACAGTATGGCAGGAGCTGGTGAGGAGGAGGGTAACTCTGCTTTTGTGCCTCAGGAAGTTCCAGTGACTGTGTCCATATAGATAGGACTATGTGTCCCACTGTGTAGATCACACTGCAGTGCACCCAAGGTCAGTGATGGGACCACAAGTGGCCACTGCCGCAACCCTCTCAAGGAAACCATCTGTTGGTTCAAATTCGCAGCCATTTTGGGTGTTTTTTTAATCTTACCTGTTATGCAGTGTGCTCCACACATGGCAATTATTGCCATGCCATGTAACCTCAGCATCAATAGACAATTACATTACTGGAGCTTCCTATAGATTTTTAACCAAGTTTTCTAAATTGGGAAGTGTACTTTGTTCCAGATTGATTTGCAGATTTCTCTTTGTCACCCATAGCTTTACCCATTACCACATACTTGGTTCAATAGAATTAGGGATGAGCAAATCTCTGCAATCCGCTCACCAACCGGCTGCTGTTTAACTTGCTGCCACTCCGTGCCGCTCCTCCCCCGGGGGCTGGGAAAAGCTGTATCCAGTTCTGGGAAACTTCTCCCTGTTCTCAGGACTGGATCCAGCTTTTCTTAGCACCCGGGGAGGAGTGGCACGGAGCGGCAGCAAGTTAAATGGCAGCCAGCTGATGAGTGGATTGCAGAGATATCGAATTGCTTAAATTAGAATATTAATTAGAATATTAAAGGGGTTGTTCAGTGCATACTCGTCATTGAACCACTACTATTAGTCCCAGTAAAGAGTGGCACCCACTTTGGCAGGCCTCAGCATGGTTGACCATCCATTCATGTGGGGCTTCACCTCTTCCTCCAGCGGAGACAATGAATTGGTCCAACTGCTGTAAACCCCGGCAATTCATTGTCTCCGCTGGAGGAAGAGGTGAAGCCCCACATGAATGGAAGGTCAACCATGCTGATCCGACTCGAGCATGCTCATCTCTAATAATAAAGGCTCCATCCACCTACGTTACACATCTCACTGCTATATTGTACGTCACCTGCTTTGTTCTCCCGACAATAAAATCCCTAATTTGTTTTTTTTTTATTCCAAAGCCCAAACAATGGAAGACATAGAAGATGAAGCAGCAGCAGCGACTCCCTGCAGCTTAGGAGTAAGCAGAGGCCGCAGAGGCGAACGCTTCCTAATAAAATGGCCTTTTATATAACAGCTGCTTAGGATAAAAGGTTTCAATAATTAAAACCTAACCCCGGCCTCCCTGGTGGGAGCAGTAATTATAAGTACACAGCCTGGCGGCCGATGGAGGAGAAGAGCCGCCATCACGTCCGTCTGTGGAACGGTGCAATGAATTTGTCATTCCTAATGCAAGTAAATCAGCTCGGGAAGGTGTGAACATGGCGAATTGCCCAGGCAAAGGTCAGAATACAGGGAACCATCAGTGTTAGGCTGGGTTCACACTATGTTTTAGCACAAAATGGGTGGAAAAACAGAGGCATTTGTGTGCATCCGTTTTGATCATTTTTCCATTAACTTCCATTATAAAAAGAAAGGATCAAAATATACACAAAAATAAGGTCAGCTTCATTTTCGTGTATGTTAAAAAAAACGGACGCGTTTGATTCATATATAGATAGATAGACACACACACACATACTTATAATGGAAGTCAATGGAAAAAGGGAGGCACACAAATCCATGCATTTTTCCATCCATCTTTTGCAAAATCGTATGAAAAAAGTGTGAACCTAGCCTTACCCAGAAGCTGCTTGGCAGTCCATAAAATAATACCTCCATACAGTGCCTATATAATGTGCCCATTTAGTATCCACAACATATCATTATTTTGTCCTGAGTTTCCATGACATTGGATTAGTCCAGGTTTGTCGATGACTGATAATGGCTTCAATAGAGACACAGACACCACAAGGGGGAGCACTGGTACCTAGAAGGCACTATGAGGCTATTAGCTTTTATTATATTCAAGCTGCATTCTACTGGTGTGATCAGATACATGACTTTATGTCAGCATGGGTCGTTCTACCCCAACATAGAAGGGGATTCATTTCTGTAAGAGCGTTGAGATTATGGTACACTCTCAGCACATCACTAACTGTGGTGGTTTTTTTTTGTAGCGCTGAATAACCCCTTTAAATCTCTGGGACTTCCTGTGTTCGGCCTCTTTTTTGAACAGAGAAAAGACTGACTATCAGCTTGGAGGGAGCTTGGACCATAGTGTAACTGTTGATTTAAAGAGAGGAAACAAAAGTTTTCTATGTGGAAAGACAACTGTTTTTGCTAATTATATTATTAAATAAACCAAACAAAAAAGTGTATACTCCGTGAAGTTAAACACACGTTGGCGCTGCACTGCAAAAAGGTGACTAATATGCGGCTATATAGATCTTGAGGACTCCGTATCCTCAAAGAAAATTTTAAACCAAAATAGCAATATGATCTAAAGCGCTATAGTACCCGGGGGATGTGTAGTATGAAAGTAGTGTGGCAAGAAAGAATAGATGCAGATAAATTTAGGTGGTTATATAGAAAGCAGCTGATTGTTCTAGGTATATAGATCAGCTGTTGCACAGCCTACAATAGAGTAATATATGGCTAGTAGATTAAATTCGTAGTTCCTACCTGTTCAGTGCCGTGACGATGTATAGTTCACATGTGTATACTCTGCAATAATGCCCGAAAAATAGTCTTGAAAGCTTGGAGGAGAATGTAGATGTCCTTTCAATCGGGGTCGGGAGCGAGCCCCGGCCGGTGGCTCCGCTGCTACCTTACACCCGACGTAGTGGAGTAGATCGGGAGGAATCCACAGTTCAGTGACGTCACTAGCCATATATTACTCTATTGTAGGCTGTGCAACAGCTGATCTATATACCTAGAACAATCAGCTGCTTTCTATATAACCACCTAAATTTATCTGCATCTATTCTTTCTTGCCACACTACTTTCATACTACACATCCCCCGGGGACTATAGCGCTTTAGATCATATAATTATATTATTAGCTATGCAGCTTACCAGGAGACAATGCTCTTTGTTATGCAACAATTCAGTCAGTATAATGTTACTGGTGGTTACAGAAGTTTTGGTGATGTGTGACAAGAGAGCTGACCACACAATGCGAGCAGGATCCTCTGCTACTCAATTTGGATGCACAGCGGCTGTACACATGTGAAGTAAAGGAGGACACCTAGTGGCCATAAGTATAACATTGATTTAAACATTGAAAAGTTGAAAAAAAAAAAGTAGATTGCAAAACTGTTTGCGATCATAACCTCTGTTGATTCTCCAAGACCCCCCCCCCGCCCCCCCCCCCCTCCCGTGGCAGGTAAGCTTTAAAAAGTTTCAAATTCAGATTGTAAATTCTGTCATTACCATGTGGGGGTAGAAAAGTGACAACTCAACTGAGCGAGCACATATCTGGCTTACAGCAGCTGTTGTCATCTTTAAAAATACTTAATCCTAGATGGACTTACCCTTTAAGAAAACATGAAAACTATATTAAACCCACAAATGCGGTAGACGTTTATGAGTATACTGTAGTCTATCAAATTTTGTCTGTGTGCATATAGTACACCCCCCAGGGACAGACGTTCTGAGAGGAACATCTGGGGACGTGGAAATATTTGTGCAGATGCACGCTCTATGACTCCAGGGATAACCTGGGAAATGCTTCATTACTAACACATCTGTCTATGGGATCTCACACAATACAACTAAAGACCCCAAACACCATTATCACGAGACTGATAGAAAAACACTTTGCCTTATATTACTGAACGCTGCCTCTTACTTCAGTAGGTGATCACTGGCCTGGAATGTAAAGTATTCAATGCTCATTATGATTTTTTTCAACATTCAACATTTTCCATAGAAGTCAGTGGGGGCCAAAAAATATAGATCTGTATTATGCCTTGATAGTATCTGTAATACAGAGCCTTATATGTATCTACAAATACTAAGGAGAGCGATAACACACCAGAAAGCTTAAAGGGAGTAGAGGAACAGACCACCAGGCACTTTACAATTAATCTCTTCACGTCGGAAGCATCATATGGTATCTGGATATTGTATCCAAGGTTCCCACTAAATACTGGATCTCCAAATGCAACCCAAGACTGGAATATCTCCACTTTTATGGACTTTACCATTACTATTAGAGATGAGCGGCTAGTGAAATATTCGAAAGTTCGAAATTCGATTTGAGCAGGCTGCGAAGTTTGACTATTGGTTCAAATATCGAATCCTATTAATGTCTATGGGAAAAAATGCTTGTCACTTGGTGAACTCCAAGTGGTTAAATTTAGGTTTCCAAGTCCACAGGCCAAATTGTAAGCCAAAGAAATACACCCCTTTAAATCATGTTGCCTATGACAACCACAGATGGCATAGGCGAGGGGGGAAATCAAACAACACAATTGTCGTTTTGTGATTGTGTCTGATGTGGTCAGACTTGTCTTCTTTAATTTTTTTTAACAAGTCACTGCACTGTTTAATACAGTATAGGTAGAAAAGTGAACGTGCGCAGAGGCCTATGTACTCTCCCTGTCTAGGTCAAACATGGCATCTGCCAACGAGCAGGAAGTCCCAACTTATCCTTGTAGGTCACATGAGTAAGCCAGCCAATGACTGTGGAAGCTGTTCTCGTGATGGCAGCGTGCTCTTAGGGCACTTAACCCCCCCCTCCCCCCCCATCCTGCATGGTTATTGGTGCAAAAAGGCGCCAGGGAAGGTGGGAGGAGCATCAAATTTTTACTGCGTATCTGTTCGGATGCTGGATAGAAAATGAGTATTTTGAATAGTGTAGTATCTATACGGAATACCTCCTCGTTTGAGTACTACTCGCTCATCTCTAATTACTATCTTCATATGTGCCCAAGACCACTAGGCATATTTAGGCATTGTATGGTGGCATAGTACTGAATACAGTATCCTCATGCAACTGGATGAGACTGGAGCATGTAATTCATTAGAAAATTTACCAATACTCCTTTCCCTTGGCCTAGAGCACCAAGACCGATCCCATAGACATTGTATGGCGGTATTATTAGGAAACTGAATAGTAGTTCATTGGGGCATTAAATGGCCTCTTAATGCTATATAGAGGTTTTATTTGGCATATTAAGGTGCATATGTATCTGTGAGCAACCAAGGTGTTAGAGCTGTGGCGCCCACACTGGCTGTCATGTAGCTTTCCCTCAACCCAAGTATGAAAAATGAATATGCAAAATAAGAGCCCATGGAGCCTCATCAAAGAGTCTTAAAACACAGGACAAACCAGATATCCCTCTGGGAAGGACCTAGCCAAGAAGTGGCTCCTGTTAGGAAACCACCAAAACCACCATATTAAGTGGCCCTATAAGGCAATGTAATGACAAGGGAAAAACCAAGGCCAGGTATCCATCCACATACAGCTGTTTCAGGGTGTTGCCCCTCATCAGTGTGGAGCAGGATTCTGGCTAGGTGGGAGCAATGCCTAGTACAGCCATAAGAGAAACAGATCTCAGGGAGACCAGCCAAACACTGCCGGCTGCTAGCGAAAGCGCTCAATGCAGTGACATCCTAGGTGCATTGCCCCCTGGGAAACATGAATATGCAAAAGAAGAGCCAGTGGAGCCTCATCAAAGAGTCTCGAAACACAGGACTAGCCAGATATCCCTCCGGGAAGGACCCTTCTTTTGCATATTCATGTTTCCCAGGGGGCAATGCAGCCGGCAGTGTTATCTTTTGGCTGGTATCCCTCAGATCAGTGATCTGTTTCTCTTACAAGTATGAAACATGAATACAATTTGTATGAACCCTGAGAGAGAAGAACACAAGATAAAGGGGTACTCTGGGCCGGTCCACCAATGCCCGGGCACTTCTTGGTCTGATTTGGGACTTGAGATGTTACATTGACAGGCCTGCTCAGCCATTCAGCAGCAGAGGCGGGACAAGAATACAGCCGCTGATTGGCTGAGTCAGCCTGCCAATGTCACGTCTCACTTCCCGAATCAGCAAGCAGCCGGAGACAGGGAACTGGAGCAGCATGATGGGGGCCTCAGCGCTGGAGCCGGGGAGGTAAGTGGGCCTCATTGTCTTCATCCACCTCCTCCCTGGCAATACTAAAAAAAAAAAGGCATTCCATCCGGAGTAGCCCTGTTAGGACTTGTAAAAAAAAATAAAATTTTTATATATATATATATATATATATATATATATATATATATATATATATATAGGCAATAGAATGGAGTGCACTCCCAGGCTTGGTGTATAGAGTGCCAGCAGTGGAGACTGGATCCAATTCCCCTCTTCCAATAAAAGTATGAGGCTGCAGCACATCCAAAATAGTGAACAACTTGTGGTGTTTATTGGTAAATCATCAGCAAAAAAATCAGCAACGTTTCTGTCTCATCTCAAGCTTGAGAAAGGTCTCGAGATGAGACAGAAACGTTGCTGATTTTTTTGCCGATGATTTACCAATAAACACCACAAGTTGTTCACTATTTTGGATGTGCTGCAGCCTCATACTTTTATATATATATATATATATATATATTTTATAATAATAATTTTATTTATATATATATATATATATATATATATATATATATATATATATATATATATATACACACACAAACACACGCTAAAAAGAAAGAACTACAGAAGGACCAAGTTCGGGTACAGTAGAATATGAAGCTGATATATGCACGTGGCCAGGACAGGACCTTTTTCTGGCTGCAGTTCAGATAATAGAATCAATACCAGGAGAAAATGTGATCCTGGGTCTCTCTCCGCATCCTCAATTTACACCATTATAAGGAAAAATCAATGCAAAGTCTTTTACCTTTGGTATCTAACCCCAATAAAACAGTGGAATAAATTCCCTCCATTGCCCCCCGCTGTCATGTCAGATAGCGCACTGCAGTTATACCGCAAATAAACGCTCAGCCCTACTCAGAATTGTATCACCTGCAAAACATAAAGCTACTCTGAGCTGTAACGCAACACAGAGGTACCTGTAAATCACATTACAGCGCAGGCCGGGATCAGGGTGTCATTACACAACTCTACCAATAGATGGCAATGTAGAGATGATCTGATCCCTAACGCTTTAAAAGTGTACCACCAAATCGAATGTAGAAATAAACACGCACACTACTTGCAGCTGTCAGAGCATGCTGGGAGTTGTAGTCTTGCTGAAGAGCCACAGGTTGGAAACCACCTGTAAGCCGGCTAATGGCAGCAATAAATGCCGGTTTATGGGGTGTAGCTCTAATAAACCAGTCACTGTTTCACTAAAGGGAAGTTACCTAGTGAGGAATTAGTGGTTTATGGGGCTTCAAGCTCGACGTGATGGAGTCTCAGGCTGTATAATTAATATACGAAGCACAAAGTGAAGGCCGTTGGTGAATGGCGGCTCTGCTGCTAGATATAGTACAATAGGAAAGGCTGGTAGAACATTGTGATTATGTGGCGTGTGCTGGAAGGGACTGAATCTGCTCCTAATCTCATCATCTCCAGAAATGTATTATATGAGATATTATTATTATTACCACGACCAGCAGGATTGTGAGCCGTACATGCCGTCTATCACAGCCCTCATGTCACTCCAGCTTAATAAAGGGACATTAACCATGCATGTGTCTACCCGGGCGTCAGGAAGGACTGCGCCGCGTATTGTCAGGGAGGCTCCTATTTATTCATTGATGTAGCAGAGCTGAATTGGGCAGTTAAAGTGAATCTGTCAGAAAATTATATATATATATATATATATATATATATATATATATATATATATATATATCCATCCCTAATAAGAATCTAATAAAGAATATAAAGTACTACTGGAGGGGCACCTGCTCTGTATCAATAGCGCTGTGCCAGCTATGTTACCCCTTACTGTCACCACTCAACAGAAGTTGATATATAAAAAAAGTATACAAATACAATATATTAATATATTTTATGTGTTTAAAATAATAAAAAAAAACTTTACTCTCCATCGTACCCCTTTAAGAATCATAGAGACTGTGCTAATTGTAGCTTGCATACCTCCTCCCTCCCTGCCCTGCTTGGCTTCTAGCACTAATCAGACATCAATCGTGTTGGGCAGGGAGGGATGAAGAAGGGAGGAGGCATGCATACTGCAGCTCAGCCCAGTCTCTATGATTCTTGAGCCTAGAAGGAAAACATAATTTTATAACTGTGTATACAGCCATCAGCTAGGAGACGGGTTTCTTTTCTGTTATAACCAGGGCAACTACTACCCAGGGTCCCCAATTCCTAAGGACTCCCTTAAGGACAGGAACAGGGGTATTATTGAGCATTATAAGTTGGTTTTATTTTAAGGGGAACTATCAGCAGGTTAGACAAATCTAACCTGCTGATAGCTTCCTAGTGAGTGAGGAGCCGAAGATGCAGTTAATTCTCTTACCTTAATCCTCGGCACCGTTCCAGTGCACTTACTCATTCACTCCACAGTTCAGTAAGTTTGGAGCACTGCCCCACCCCCATAGCACTGCTCTGCCCGGCCCCATTAGAATGGGCGGGCCAGATTGTCTCCAGTAGTGTGGGGCAGTGCTCTAAACAGTCTCACCGAACCGTGGAGTGAATAACTAACTGCATCGGAACGGCGCTGAGTATGAAGGTAACAGACATACCCTCCTTTTTGGCTGCTCCTGCGCAATAGGGATATAGCAGCAGGTTGGATTCGTCTAACCTGCTGATAGTTCCCCTTTAATAAACTGAACTGCAATATTATGTGGGAAGTACATTGCAGTCTTTATATGGTATTATTTATTTACTATATGATACATGAACACTATATGGTGCTAGTATGTGAGCTGTATATGGCAGTGCTATCTTGGCAGTAAAGGTACTATTATGTGGACCTTGGACTGCAGTTCTATTTGAGCACTGAATGGCTGTTTTATGTGGAAACTAGATGTTATGTCTGAGAATATTGTTTGGATCCTGAATGTTATTTGAACACTACAGTATATGGCAGTGGTAAATGAAGCTGTATGTGGCAGAACTGTAGTATTATGTGGACACTGAATTGTAGGTCTAGTTGGACACTGAACTCCATTCTTGTGTAGGCTATAAACACCAGTGTTATATATGATCTATATGGCTTTGTATAGTACATTACAGTATATAGCAGTATTCTGGTGAAGAACTCCCACCCGCTTGTTGCTCAGGATCCTGTTTTCTTATAATATGTCACTAAGAATCACCTTTATTCCTAATGTTTATTTTGAGCTTTATCGTCATACTCAAACAAGGCACTGAAACGAATGAAGATGAGCTGTAATACCAGTCACAACCCAAGGGCAGGGGTGGCGCTGTTTGGAGAAAAAAAAAACAATATTGGATATCAGCATAGGGGCCAACACCACACTAGTGTAATACAGATGTATTTTTGTATCTATGTCTATTTTGGCCTAACTGCAAGTCTGATGATCTGAACTAAAAGCTAGGAGTTCAGACCCATGGTCGGGACAGGCGCAGTAATGCTTTCCTGTTATACCAGTACGAAATCTGCTTAAGAAACAACCTCAGTTTTGCTACTTCTTAAAACCAGGGGTGTTATAAAGTTATGTGACAGGCGGTAGTTTATTCTAGCGCTCGGCACTGACTAATGGCGGCTGGTTTTGATGGAGGAACCTCTTCTCTATTAAATCCATGCGAGTGATTCATCATTACTGCCATAGGTCGCATCAATTTATGAGAAAGTAAAATGGCACAGATTGCACCAAATTTATCAAAAGACGTATCTGGCGTGATACATTTGGCACAACTTGCTAGACACTTAGATAGACTTCAGGCTCTCGGAGAATAAATTTACCCAAGACTAGTGTATCCCTGGCTCCTGTTTCTGCCCATCCCGGAGATAGATCTGAGATGACAGGGCACAAGATTCCCCATGTACTGCTCTAAAATAATCTCTTGCTGGCATCCATCACGCTGGCACCCGCCCCTGGTTATGTCCCGGGTATTGACAAAGCTATCAATCACTGCAATTTAAATATCATGTTCCTGGCAGTGTTTTATCCCCGACCTAGGAGGTAATGCACCCGCCAGGCGACTCATAACCAAAATGACAAACAACGTCTCATAGAGGAATATATTATCTGTACAAGCATGCACAATGTAATCCAGCAACCGACTGATCTGCAACTATATCCATGTCAAGCAGCTATGTCCTGCAGGGTCATAGAGATGAGGGCTAGAACCAATATACTGAGGGCTAAATTAGTCCGGCTTTTGAAGTGCTCTGGAGGCCTGTATTAGATACAGTCCTAGGAAACCTTATCGATGGTGGTCTTACACCTGGTCCCCTATCTATCCCCCCACTTGCTAAACAGTTGTTTTCCAAAGCTGCTGTGTCAGAGAGCGAAGTCAGAGGCAGACAACTCCATACATTGTGTAATGTCCATGATGGGTGACTGCTGCCCAGTTGTCATTGAAGTGGATGGATGCTGAGCTGCAGTACCCAGCATGGCCACTGCATAATATATGGCGCTCTTCGCTTCCTGTGGATAGATCATACATAGAAGTTGTTTATACAAACGCCATCACCCTGGACTGTGACAGGAACTGTCCCCATAGAAAAGCTTTCCTGTTCTGGACCGTTCCTGACATGGACAGAGGTGGCAGCAGAGAGCACTGTGTCAGACTAGAAAGAATACACCACTTCCTGCAGGACATACAGCAGCTGATAAGTACTGAGATTTGTGTAAACAGAAGTAAATACAAATCTCTATAACTTTCTGCTACTAGTTCAATTAAAAACCCCTTTAAGGCTGCGTTCACAATTAACCTGTTCTCAGCAGATTTCATATCACAGCAAATCCGCTGCGAGAATGTAGTGGCAGCTTTCTTTAACTACTTCTATGCCGGGCCAGTAAACATAGTAAAAACACCGGGAAAACATGGTGTCAAACATTTGTCAAACATGGTGTAAAGTGAAACTGGCTCAGTTGCCCCTAGCAACCAACCAGATTCCACCTTTCATTTTCCAAAGCATCTGTGAGGAATGAAAGGTGGAATCTGATTGGTTGCTAGGGGCAACTGAGCCAGTTTCACTTTACATCATGTCTGATAAATCTCCCCCCACCATACTTACCTGCCCCCATTCCTTCACAATGCTCTTGTCTTCTTCTCTGGTCCTGACTCGCTGACAGCCCGATCAGCCAATCAGTGCGCTGTCCTGCCGCGGCCAGTGATTGGCTAAGCGGACTGTCAGTAAGCCAGGACCCAAAAAAGCAGATGGGAGCAGGTAAGCATGAGTCTTTATTATTTTTACCATCACGGCATGGAAGTAGTTAAAGAAAGTTGCCGCTACATTCTCACAGTGAAATTAAAATCTGCAACAAGAATGCAGGGCTATAGACTCTAATAGGAATGAGTATCACAGTGTGAAATCCGCTGTGAACTCGTTACATGTGAACATACTCTTAAAGGGGTTATCCAGTGTTAGAAAAACATGGCCGCTTTCTTCCAGAGACAGCACCGTCTCCAGTTTAAGTGTAAATTTTGCTACTCGGCTCCATTGAAGTGAATGGAGCTTAATTGCAAACCGCACCTGAACTGGAGACTAGAGTGGTGCTGTCTCTGGAAGAAAGTGGCAACGTTTTTCTAACGCTGGATAACCCCTTTAATTCTGCTTTCTCAGTCGGCAGTCCCATCACATTTGACAGCAAAAATAGTGCAGCATAAAACACCATGCTTTCTATAAAACCCTGATGGAACAATGATGGACCCAGTTATTAGCCCAAAACCATTGGCATCCATCGTATGATGGATCCAACAAAGCCTCAAGTTTTCCATTGTGAACGAAAGCCAAAATGTAGACGGGAACAGAGCCTTATAAGAGGGGTCTGCCCTAGTTCCAGTGTATTTGATGGCATCGGAAATAGCAGACAACCAATTAGAGGACTTCATTGCATTATTATCATCTGCTCTTCCACCCTGGACGTCTAGTATTGTCTGCTTAAAAGGAAGGTTTTCTGAATAATTCATTCATCTCTGACCCAGAGACTTTGACAGCCTGCCATGATAGGAGGGGACCACTGCCTGGTGCTGTCCGGATATTGAAGGAAATGTTCAGAGAGAAATGTCACAGCAGTCGTATAATGTACAGTGGACTAGACCACAGAGCCTGCGAAAACATTGGCCTAGTTTTGCAGAAGTGTTAACTTTATTGTGAATTGAGAATTAACAAGTAAGGGGAAGGGTGCAATTCACAGGAGAGACTCTTCCCTTTGTAGAAAATCTGGGACATTGTGTTATTAATGCTGAAACCAACTGTGCCGAGGCCTAATAAAACCAGAACGCCATTTGTATGCAGATGGGCGTCCGATATGGGGAGCTAGATTAAAATAATCTCTCTATGTGTTCCTCAATGCATATAAAATTAACAAGGAATTAGCATCATTGCAAACAGGCAATATCTCCATAGTTACAGACTACAAACAAACCCTGTGTAGTCTGATCCTGTGATCATGTGTTATTTTCTCCTAGGTTGCTGAGATTTCATGAATATAGAAAAATCTGGTGTCCAACAATTAAAGGGAACCAATCACACACAAATTGGCCATAAAGATAAGGAAACGTGCTGGTACATCAGCCAGCACGCTTCCTAACCATCCCCCTGTCCCCTCCGTCCCATGAACATTCAGCCCGCAAAGTTAGTTTAATAGTGTCCCGCGCTGTATGCAAATTACCATGTAAGTAGTCAAGGTGGGCGGGCGGCTGGTCAAGTAGTCCCGGTGGGCGGGGGCTTCGTCATGTAGTCACAGGCTCCTGGGCCGCCTCCGGTGCTGTAATCACGCCCCTCCGGGCGTGTTGTAAAGCGGCTCCTGGTGACGTCACTCGGGGGGGCCGGCATTGCACGTCGGCCACGCCGACGTCTTTACTAAGCTGCGCATGCGCAGTGCAGCCTGAGAAGACGCTGCTGTACTGCGCTTGCGCGGCGTAGTATAGCAGCGGCTTCACCCACTGTACTGCGCACGCGCAGCTTAGTAAAGACGTCGGCGTGGCCGACGTGCAATGCCGGCCCCCCGAGTGACGTCACCAGGAGCCGCTTTACAACACGCCCGGAGGGGCGTGATTACAGCACCGGAGGCGGCCCAGGAGCCTGTGACTACATGACGAAGCCCCCGCCCACCGGGACTACTTGACCAGCCGCCCGCCCACCTTGACTACTTACATGGTAATTTGCATACAGCGCGGGACACTATTAAACTAACTTTGCGGGCTGAATGTTCATGGGACGGAGGGGACAGGGGGATGGTTAGGAAGCGTGCTGGCTGATGTACCAGCACGTTTCCTTATCTTTATGCCCAATTTGTGTGTGATTGGTTCCCTTTAAAGGGGAACTATCAGCAGGTTGGACAAATCTAACCTGCTGATAGTTCCCTATAGTGCATGAGGCATAAGGATGAAGGTATGTGTCTTACCCTCATCCATGACGCCGTTCCTGTGCAGTTCTAATGTAATGCTATGTCTGCTAGGGCTGTTTGGCGCCCCAGAGCTCTGACTTGCCCCTTTTAATGGTGGAACAGGCTGGCGGGGGTCACATCAGTTAGATCCCCCCTGACCAGTCACCGGGAGAGTTTTTTTTAGTAAAATGTCAAATTGTAAAAATCAATTGCAGAGACGACTCTCTAAATAAGAAACACAAAAAAACACAACCATACCAGGCTGATCTGCTCATATTCGCCAATACTGTGCACAGACCTGAATGTAATTTCCTGAATTTGATGACTCTTCTCTTTTGTGTAAGGATCTCAGTATTTAGGACAGCGTTATGTTATAGGCAATCCTATTATGGTTTTCATCTCTTTAAATAAAACTCTATACGGTAAAGTCTATTCCACTTCGTGGTAAACACGATTGTAATTTGGTCTGATGGCGTGCTGGCTTCTTTCTGGTTTGTAAATTTTTACAGCTTATTTTAAGGGTTTCTATTAATTATGATGGATAAAATTACAGCCAATTAAAAGGGTCATTAATTGAAAATGTTTCCAATACGCATGACATGTATGATTGTCACATGATGCTATAATGGCTTCTTTTGTTTTATTATAACCAGATTGTAAACATTTAGTTTAGACCAGGGATGGGGAACCTTTGACCCTATAGCTGTTGCAAAACTACAATTCCCATTGGCTTTGGCTGTCCAGGCATGATGGGAATTGTGGTTTTGCAACAGCTGGAGGGCCGGAGGTTCCCCATCCCTAGTTTAGACCAACATCCTTATCGTAAGTAATGGTGGAAGGAAGGAAAATCCACAAATCCACAAACAGGCAACAAGGGCGTGATCAATGGCATTACTGTATCTATTTGTACTAAACAAACTACTAAAGTCAATGGTCCTTCACAATAATGGCCAGCAAGACTGGAGTGACCTACCCAATAACAGCTCAATGTCTGTTTAACGCAAGCAAAGCCGCATCCTTCTTACTTAGGATGAAGATGTTGCCAGGTGCATCCGTAACTAGATCATCGGTGGAATTCAAGTTAAGACTGAGAGTGAAGCTCCTGAGTCTTGGTAGAAAAGATTTGCCAGAGAACTATCATGCGTAGGGTTGAGACTATCTACATTAAGAACTCCATTCAAACCCAGAAGTCTTGGCATTTGATTACCGATGGCTAAAGGAGTTGGTTGCAGCCCAAGGGGAGTCCTGGAACACACACTGTAGAGACAAGCCTTTGGCTGTATCCATATTTGCCGGCAGCCCTAGGGTTGCATCTAACTTCTTCAGGCACCGATAATCAAATATGGAGACTTCCAGGTCCAGATGGACTTAAGCATGCTTAAGTTGCACTGATCTCTATTGGCAATGGATTCAATATTCCATTTCCCTGGAGAAGTCAAGGATGACACTGCCCAGAGTCTCATCAAAGACTTGTCCAGGGAATCGAAACACTTCGATGACTTAGAAGACTAAATTAATTGGTGAGGTGACCAATTTATTAGATTCTAGTCTGATGGTTCCGATTATAGATGGACTCAACTCTGGTCTTGTGCCATTTGTAACATTTCTTCATATAGTGATGGAATACTCAGAGGAATAACTCCTAGGACCACATCCACTATGTACCATTTATAACAATGGTATATGAGAAGGCCTTTGGACAGTGGGTACAGATACAACTATGCCAAAGGCCATATTCCTTCCCCTTTCAATTGCACTAGTCATAATAGATATATAGGGTTGTCACTTACTTGTTCTGATGCCGTGCGCCTTTTAGGTGTGCGTGATACTGCTCCACTGAATTTAGCACCATGTTGCAGGTGTTGCAGGAGTAGCTGCTCCGTAAGGCTGGAGAGACATAAGAAGATAGAAAGACTGAGAATAAAGACCTACTGTATAACCGGGAAAGTCTAAACTTGCATACAACTCACCCTAGATTATAGAGTGTCTACTGTAAAAGCAGTAAATTTAAAATTAAAAGGGTTTATCCAGCGGGAACAAACATAGTTACGAAAAAAAAAAATTGGATCCAGGTTGATATCTACTGTACTTTTTGGTCCCAAGTCTTGACACACAGGAAATGACCACTAGCCATGATGGTGACCGTAATTGAGATCCACGTTTGCCAGTCATTGGCTGAGTGGACATTTCCTTATTTCAAGATGGGAACCAGGATGTGGAGATCAGTGGAGATCTGGGCATCATTGAAATGGCAGCAATGGAGGATCGCTAAGGTAAGTATTAGGGTTTTAAAATCTTTTTAACCCAATAAGATGTATAAGCCCCCTTGACATTGATGACTAAGCTTCCTAGCCAGAATCTTACTCCACACTGATGAGGGACAACACCCCAAAACAGTTGTTTGTGGATACCTGGCTTTGGGATTTCCCTTGTGATATCCTTAGACTCGTAAATTGAGTTGGATGTTGAATAAAAGGGTGGTTTTGGTGGTCTCCTTCCAGGAGCCACCCCTTGGCTAGGTGCTTCCCTGGAGAGATATCTGGCTAGTCCTGTGTTTTGAGACTCTTAAATGAGGCTCCATGGACTCTTTTGCATATGTTTATTTCCCAAGTTTTCACTGTGTTGAGCACTTTGACTAGCAGCCTACAGTGTCCGGTTTAGCTGGTCTCCCTAAAATAAGTTATCATTTTACCATATTGGTCTAATAGGCATTGCTCCCACCTAGCCAGAATCCTGTTCCACATTGATGAGGGGCAACAGCCTGAAACAGCTGTCTGTGGATACCGGACTTTGGTATTTCCCTTGTCATGTCCTTAGACTCGTAAACTGAGTTGGATACTGACTAAAAGGGCCACTTAATATGGTGGTTTTAGTGGTCTCCTTACAGGCTAGGTCCTTCCCTAGAGAAATATCTGGCTAGTCCTGTGTTTCAAGGCTCCATTGGCTCTTTTTGCATTGATCACTAAGGACCAGACATCATTGTGGAGTAAGAACATCTCCACTTTAAGAGGACATTAACTAATGGGTTATAATATGTCCATGGGACTTAAATCATTACAAGGTTAGACAACTTAGGTTTTTTTTCTTTTTTTTTTGCTTCCTTGAGTTGTTTTTTTTGTTTACAGGCATTTGCTCTTAGCATTATCATTTATATTGCATTCTCTCATTTTTGCAGGTTATAAATATTTAAATTACAAATCCCAGTTTCGACGCGGCCCATGCATTAAATGTGCCGATAATTGCAAAATGCGTTGAGATGCCGCGATCCACGACCCTCTGGATATTTAATATGGACTTTTTGTTTAGACCCTAATGTAACATGCAAATAAAACAAACATATTTATTCAGCCGAGAAAACGCAATCAGCTTCATTACCATATCGGTAATGGATTTCCTGCTATTGGGTTTGGATTTTTTCGTCTACTATATAGTAATAGCAGAGCTGAATTTATCAATATGCAATGTAGCTGCTTTTTTACGTCATTCTTTTGGGTTTTCTGTAGAAACACTATGAGCTGGGGCTAATCCCCAACTAAGCTGTGTTGCACTGACAAACTCATCACGTCTACATCATGTTACTCTATATGTAGTTATATTTTAAAAGAGGATGGCTCCACAAATATTACTTTCCGCAAAACATGCTTAGAGGTGTACTTTGGTGAAATGTTTTCTTTTAAATTAATTGGTGTCAGAAAGTTATATAAATTTGTAATTTACTTCTTTTTAAAAAAAATATATTAAAGTGTTAATTTTTTTGCAGAAATCAATAGAACAGGCCATTTTAAGAAACTTTGTAATTAGGTTTATTAGCCGAAAAATGCATTTTTATCATGAAAAAACAGTTTGAAGCTTTCCCCCCTGTCTTCATGGTTTTCTGTAGAGAGGGGAGGGGTGGAGGGAGATGAGGTACCAAAACAGGACAACAAAGAGTTAATTTACAGCTACATCAGCGGGCTATCTCCTCTGAAGTCAGCACTGACCTCTCTGACCTCTGAATAGCGGCTTTCACACAGCTCCCACTGTGTAATTATTTGTTCTCTGCTCTCTGCTGGTGACATATCTCCCTCCTCCCTCTTTCCCTCTCCATAGGTTACACGGGGCCCGACTGATGTAAACTAGTCGAGGTTTCCTGATAATGAGCAGTGAATGGGAGGGAGGGGGGACCTGGGGAAAGTCTTTTTGAATGCAGATAATGGCATATTTGCCTAATAAACCCAATTACAAAGTGTCTTAAAATCGCCTGTACTATTGATTTCTGAAAAAGAAAAAAAGACGACAGTGACACCGTAAGGCTGCATTCCCACATTCCGTGATTCTGACGGATCACGGACGTGGAATGCATGTACCGGAGTACCACCGGGCCCGGACAGCATCTGTAATTAGATGCTGGGAGCGGGGGAGACTGTATTCATAAGCGCCGCGCTGTAATGAATCAGCTGCGCGGTGCTGTTACTACAGCGCGGCGCTTATGAATACAGTCTCCCCCGCTCCCAGCATCTAATTACAGATGCTGTCCGGGCCCGGGGGGACTCCGGTACATGCATTCCACGTCCGTGATCCGTCAGGATCACGGAACATGGGAATGCAGCCTAAGTCCTCCAGTACTTATCAGCTGCTGTATGTCCTACAGGAAGTGGCATAATCTTTCCAGTCTGACACAGCGCTCTCTGCTGCCACCACTGTCCATGTCAGGAACTGTCCAGAGCAGGAGAGGTTTCTATGGGAATTTACTACTGTTCCTGAGAATGGACAGAGGTGGCAGCAGAGAGCACTGTGTCAGACTGGAAAGAATACACCACTTCCAGCAGGACATACAGCAGCTGATAAGTACTGGAAGATTTGAGAATTTTAAAGTAAATATCAAATCAATACAACTTTTAGATAGCAGTTGATTTGAAAGGGGAAAAAAAAGTTTTGCCGGAGTAACCCTTTAATAGTATGTACTCACAGAGGCTAATTATTATGGCAGCCTTCCTACTATAGCTGGGATACAGACCTGCAGGTGATCTCCTATGGATATAATGAAGGCGTCCCTAATGAACATGGCACTGTCATCTACATTATAGGCAGAGACAGAGGAATAAATAAATGCCAGCCATCAAACTAGGTTAAAGATTGATTGCATACCGGGGGTCTCCTCCCTCCATTTCTCAGAGCTGTCATCTTGCCTTCCAATAATAAGTGACGAGCAGCCATCGCTTGCATTGCGCCGCTGTATAAATCACAGAACATGTCAAGGACATTACTTTTCTTGTCACTCTATGGCTGCCTATTACACAGCGAGAGTTGTTGAAGCATTAGAGCGGCTGCCGATATTGAACACTAAGCAAGTCTATTGTGGATGACAGAACACGATGAGGGGAGGGAAAAGGAGCCATTGTTTTTTGGCCGCAAATCAATGGAAAACTTTTCTTAAAGGAGAAAAGGAGCCAAATGAATTGTTATGGACTCTGCGATCGACAACCCTGATAGGGAACATAGCCTAAAGTGATTTTCCAGGTAAAAGACAGACGCTAAGAATAATTCATCAATGAGTAATTATCGGGGTAAATGAACCTTGTGATCACTACTGATCGGTGGTTTGAAGGGATCACAATGCCTCCTGTGGCTGCAGCTGGTACTGCAACTCAGCCTCATTCGTGTACACATGTAAGGATTGAACATTTACTAAAACAATCAAACTCATAAGACCTTATTACATGGGCCAATCTCATGGATCAGAGCTTGTTTAAAGAGCCTATTACAAGACTCAACCACCATGCAGGGGGGGACCTCTTAAGTGGTCAATGGATCATTTATTTGGCCCTCTGCCTCCATCATTCGTTGGCCGCACATCCCTGGGAGATGTCTAACTGAGATATATAAGGATTGGGTACCAAGTCACAACAAAGTGATCAGCCAATGATCGAGATTTTCTTGTTCAGGGAATGATCATTAGCAGGGTGATACAGACGGTTTTGCCAATAATCACTTTGTAAAAAATGGTCCTAAGGCAGATAGGTGGACAGCCTTAACCTCTTCAGGACCAGGGACATTATGCCTGCACATGAAACAGACACAGAGGTGATTGCTGGGCACCTGCCACAACTGCTGCGACCCGAGCTACACTCAGATCCTGGCAGTTAACCCTATAGATGCTGCGGTCTGTGCGATTGCAGCATCTATAGTGAAGAACAGAAGTAAAATTCTCCCTCTGTTTTCTATCGGGGCTGTGCAAAGTGATTGCAAAGTCTCAATGGTAGCTATGACAACCGAAAGCCTCCCGTGTCATAGCTACAGAAGCTGAGCAGCTATACCTATGACAGGCACAATAGTGCAGATCAGCACTGCACTGTATTATGCCATGTCATCAGACAGTGAAATCCCCAAGGTGGGTCAGTAAAATGCTAATTTGCCCATTTTGTTCATAAAATGAGGCCATTTTTCAAAAGAAAATTGTATGGATATCGGGCAGAAATTACCACTCACCTAAAATACAATATTTGACAAAAAAACATTCTCAGAATGGCTGGGATAACTTAAAGGGGTACTCCAGCGTGGGGGCACTTTTGCGCTGGGACGAGGTGGCCGAGGGAAAAGACGTCCACTCACCTCCCCGGTTCCAGCGGCGGGTCCCGCATCGCGGCGCTCCGGTGACTGGTTCCCAGCCGCTACCAGGTGTCTGACGCGGGCCCGAGACATGACGTCTTAGGTCCGCTCAGCCACTCGGTGAAGGAGGCGAGATCAGGGAGTGGCTGAGCGGACCTGAGACGTCACGTCTCGGGCCCGCGTCAGACACCCGGAAGCGGCCGGGGACCGGAGCGCCGCGATACAGGACCCGCCGCAAAAGTGCCCCCACGCTGGAGTACCCCTTTAAAGCATCACTGAGCTATAACCACATAAAGTGAGACAGGTCAGATCTCAAAATTGGGCTCTGGTCCATCAGGTCATTTTTGGCCCAGTCCTGAAAGAGTTAAAGGGGTATTCCAAGTTAAAATAGTTTGTGTGTCAAATCATTTGTTTCCCCACACCGGCACCTTTTTATTCATGTGCAAAACTTAAAGTGAATGTACTGATGGTACATAGATGGCTTAAAGGTGTAGCTTCTGGTCTCTTTGGTGAGCTTTGCTTAATTAATGTGATTGCCACATTTAGGATGAGTAAACAATGCCATGATTAAGAAGAGTGTTACAGTACGAAATGCGTCGGAGTTTAGTTTTTTGTTTGTTTGTTTTTTTTATGGTCTGTTTGTGCTTTTAACCAGTTCATCTACCAGAGCTGGAGGAATACGTTTTCATTGCTGTTAGGGTTATAGGGCTAGGGAAAGAACATCTAGACATCACCACTTGTATTTTCCCCGATTCTGAATGCATCAGCAGGAACAATACTTCTACAATCCTAATGGAGGCGGAGAGTGAGGAGATGCCAGCAGATCTGTCAGTGCGCTAGTAATTCAATTAACAGGCACCAAACAACATGCTCTGGTTAATAAATGGATCCAATATTCCCCAAAGCGGCCGGGATTGTTTGGAGCTGTTTGACCACACTGATGTAGATTAGAAATTTGAACGCCATGAAGTATTCCCACATGCGAGATGGGTTTATGGCGCAGTGTCAGGGAACGCGGTATAATATGTGATCCGCTTTGTCTCGGTACAACACAATTATTTCAGTCTTATTAGCATATCGGCGAGGCATCAGCGCAGTCATTGCCTTAACCCCTTCCTGCCTCATCGCTGGGTGCAGGAAGAGAATGACATTACAAGGGTGTATAGGAATGTATGTTTTATACACACACTATATATACCCAAATGTAAGTGCCACCCCCCCCCCCCCCTCCATATTAGATGTTCAGGCATTTCAGCCACACCCCTGGATGACAGTGTGTGACATGTATGTACTGTATGTAAACTGTTATATGAGTATATGTATGTGTAGGCAATGTATATAAGTATGAATTATATAGCAGTACTATATATGTGTATGGTGCTACAATGTTTCTGCACTGCATATATAGCAGTATTATGTATATAAGTATGTATGTAACTGGTATGTACTGTATGTGTCTTGTTATGTGTGTATACATATACTATATATATCTATATATGAGTGGTATAGCTGCACTATATGTACGGTACAGCAGTATCATATGTGCGTAAGTTGTAAGAATGAATGTGTATTGTGCTGTGTTATGTATAGAAGTGTGTGTGTGTGTGTGTGTATATATATATATATATTTATACACACACACAGATTATATTGCAGTACTATATATGTAAGTGGTATGGCGGTACTATGTTTGTGCACTATATAGCAAGTATTATGTGTGTTATGTATATAAGTATGTACGTAACTTGTATGTACTGTATGTGTGTGTACATATACTATATATGAGTGAGTGGTATAGCAGCACTATATGTACTGTATAGCAGTTTTGTGTGTAGTATTGTGGATATATAGCAGTACGTATATGACCTTACATTCTAAGGGGGAAACACAGCCCTAGATTTCTGCTGAGGGAAAAATACATTGGATTTAAATGCCAGATACATTTTTCCATGACCATCCAATAATCCAGAATATAATCTCATCCGGCATCTACTGGATCCCACTGTGGCCAGATTACAGGAACGTGTACTGATGTACTGTATACAGATAAAGCAGTAGAGGATTGAGGCATGGCGTCTATGGGATTTGCAGGGTCTCCTGATCTGTATTCCCCCCACGTCTCACTGCATACAGAACATGACATTTACATTGACTGTTTGTGCAGTAATTGGACTATATTACAATTACTCAGCTTCCCCACGTGGCTCGCCAGCAATCACAGCGAGCATCCATCTTCTCCCTATCTCACAGTAATAACACACATGCAGCGCACCGGCTTCTCATGCTGGAGACAACATAGTAAATTAGCTGGAACGGACTCCAATAGCATCTGCCATCAAATATAACCTGTATAATAAACCTTATATAACACAGCCCACGGCGACACTAGATCCAATAACATCATTATTCACATTTATTCTCCTCTGTCCGCCTGATGGGTCCAATAAATCTAACTCTGCATCTTCTTATATCCACACACACTCACACACACACGTGTATATACTGTATCCACACACACACACACACACACACACACACGTGTATATACTGTATCCACACACACAAACACACACACACACACGTGTATATACTGTATCCACACACACACACACACACACACACACACGTGTATATACTGTATCCACACACAAAACACACCCACACACACACACATTATTTTATATATATATATATATATATATATATATATATATATATATATATAGTCTGGTTAAATTAAGGAGTGATCAAAATTTAAAGAGGTACTCTGGCCATTAAATTTTTTTTAAAGATTGCTGCCCTTGCATAGAACATAATAAACGTCCTATTCTTGTCCCTGGAGTCTTTGGGTCCCCCACTGAATGCTCCCTCCACTACTTCCGAGACTCATCTTAGCAGTTACAGCCTGTTCAGCCAAACACTGACAGCACAATGTAACCACAAACTACTCCTCTCCTGATGTGTGGTATATGTAAAGGATATGCCATGGCAGTCTAATAAGGAGGAGTCCGACTAATGTAGCGAATGTGAATGTGCACCTCATCAGGGAACAAGGGGGTGGGGGGGTCCACAGTTCTAAAAAAAAAAAAAAAAAAAAAGGTGTCCCACAGGTTAGATCTACACATATTAGACATTTATGGCACTACCTGTGGATGGTGGTTGAGAATACACTCATTCAGACAGGGCCCAACTGCCGTGAAGCCCCGCCTAGGTGACACTGTCCATATAGGAAAGGTGGCCTGTTTGTCATGAAGCCCCGCCTGGGTGACACTGTCCATATAGGAGAAGGGGCCTGATTGTCATGAAGCCCCGCCTAGGTGACACTGTCCATATAGGAGAAGGGGCCTGATTGTCATGAAGCCCCGCCTGGGTGACACTGTCCATATAGGAGAAGGGGCCTGATTGTCATGAAGCCCCGCCTAGGTGACACTGTCCATATAGGAGAAGGGGCCTGATTGTCATGAAGCCCCGCCTGGGTGACACTGTCCATATAGGAGAAGGGGCCTGATTGTCATGAAGCCCCGCCTAGGTGACACTGTCCATATAGGAGAAGGGGCCTGATTGTCATGAAGCCCCGCTTGGGTGACACTGTCCATATAGGAGAAGGGGCCTGATTGTCATGAAGCCCCGCCTGGGTGACACTGTCCATATAGGAGAAGGGGCCTGATTGTCATGAAGCCCCGCCTGGGTGACACTGTCCATATAGGAGAAGGGGCCTGATTGTCATGAAGCCCCGCCTGGGTAACTGTCTACTGATGAAATGAAGTGAGTCTGAAGCAGATGGAAGAAACACAGACAAGTTTTTTACAGGTATACATCAAATGTGCAGCATATGGGGGTGTGTGTGTGTGACAGCATCACTTTAAAATGAAGAAACCTTAATGTTATACCTTGATAATGCTCTTCATCCCATTGCCGCTGTACAGTCACCCGCCCTTTACCCCCTCTCTACATTGATTGGGACTCCTGATTACCACCATCTGTTTTCTTAACGATAGAAGATATGATTGCGCTATTAGTCTGCTGATTAAGGGGAAGGTCTCATGTCTGTAACATCTCCACCACCTCCCAGAGTACAAGGAAAAGCTGATCCTTTCTCTTATAGTTCTGATATAAGCAGTGGTCAGTATTAGGGTCGGTATCAGTCTGTGAGCCTAGTAGACCCCTTTCTTGCTCTAACTTCCCACACCCATCCAGTGTCTGCATACACTGCAAGTTTTGTAAGGTGACATCAGTGTTACACTTGGTCAAGCATCGTGCTCGGTGTGCTTTTTGAATTTCTGCACTACTGTACTCTCATAGCATGTCAGTAGTAGTATTGTGAATATTTACACTGTTTCACAGTTTCTGAGCTCCAAAACTTCTTCACAGTAAAAAACAATAAAGCAGCCATACTTACCTGTCCACACTCCTCCCAATCCCCCCTGTTGCTGGCACCAGTCCTCGGCTCAGTAAGCAGGGGATTGGGAGTGTGGACAGGTAAGTATGGCGGCTATATTGCTTTCTACTATAGCTGCTGCACAGCATCATAGGTTTTACAAGATGATTCTGCAAGACACATTAGAACTCTGGCAGTATGCCGGCAATTGACTCCATACCGCCGGTGTTCTAATGTGTCTTACAGAAACAGATTGCATTTTTTCATCCTAATTTTTGTATACTTATTTTACACGTCCCTTCAAGGGAAAAAAATAGAACAAAAAATTGCAATTTGTTACTTTAAGGTGAACCAGGCACCCTCCACCTTGCCGAGCAGAAAGCACCTGGTCAAATGCTCAAGTCTCCCATTGATTTTTAATAGGGCTCATTACTCGGGTCAAGCACTCGAGCATTTTAGTGCTTGCTCAACACTACTATCAATCTACAGTGATGGTTTTCAACCTACGGTTCTCCAGCTGTGGCAAAACTACAACTCTCAGCATGCCTAGACAGTCAGTGGCCATCTGGGCATGTTGAAGTTGTAGTTTTGCCACAGCTGGACAGCTACAAGTTGAAGGCCAGTGACCTAAGGCATCATAAGTAGTATAAACGACCCCTTCAGATACTGTAGCTTACATCATAAAAACTCCAGACCAGACCCCCTATACAATTATATTCCTATATAATAGCCCCCTATACTAACAAAACACCCTGACCAGGCCTCCTAAATAGGTATACTAGACACTGCAGATACTCACCTCCCCTTATTCCTGCAGTCTAGCACAGTCACAGCACAGTTTTTTGGGCAATCTACCTGATCTTCCAGTCGAGTAGGCAGCAAAGTAATGAATATATATTCAGTATCCCACAATGTTTCTAGGTCTAACTTATAAGAAATATTTTCTTAACATGATGAAAACATTGAATATGAGAGTAATGAAGAGATCTGAGATGTTTCTTAAGGGCTCCATCTGGCACTAATAAGCAGAATTCACACTAAGTCGACCACTGATGCCATCTGTTACCGAAGCGTTAGTAGCCACCAAGATCTGGGTCTAAAAATACGACTATATGCCAAAGGCTGGAGTCATCTGCGAGGTTAGATCAGAGTCTTTGCTAATCGAGTCCCATACGCTGCATGTACTTAAATTACATCTTCTCGAGTCCATTCTTGGAATTATTGCCTGGATTTAGTGTTTTCATTACGCTAACGCGTTCTGGGTGAATCATTGTTCCCTTGCTGACTCTATAGTCCCATTTTTAGATGGTACAATACTGAATCATTGCACAATCTCTCGGCACAGATGGGCAGAACACCTGTGGTTTTATTTTTAGTTTTGCCTCCAGCAAATTTACGGTTTTTCGATCGGGTTTATGTCATGTTTTCGTGAAATGTTGATGTTGAGCTATTGACTATATGCAAAAATTCACACCTGATAGAAGGAAGGTTGGATTAAGCCCAGAAAACAAGTGTCCTATATAGTAACTGGTGCTCACAGTTATTCCGTGTATGGATGATATACGAAAGATACGGGGCAAGAAAGGTAATGTGTGTGCGTCTATATATAAGTATATTACACTAGAAGTAGATTAAGCCGTAGTCATATATCACAGTAGGATGTGTCATTACTTGCCGATCAATAGAGGTTTAATATAAACCCACCAATGTCTACAATGAAAGGGGCTTTGAGGAACTCCATGAGCAAAGTTGCCGAAAGTTCCAGTTTTGCACAAACCCCCACAATCGGCATTTGAATCTGAAGAAGGTGGATGCAGCCATGTGGATGAGGGCCTTTTGACTCTCCATCAACAGATGTTGAGGAAACATTCAAATGTCAAATGTGATGGATTTTTACTGTCCATTCCTTTAGTTCTCAGAAGAATAAGCCAGTACCAGTAGTCTGGTGGCAGCTTACCCCTCTCCATAGGAAACACATGAATGTTCTTTTGAGAGATACCTGTTGGCCAAATATCAGGCTCCTTTCATCCTACCCCTTCCCTTCTAAATTGAACATTCTCAAGCCTATCTCATGACGGATTAGCTTGGTGAAGTATTAGGTTACAGCTGCTAGTAGAAGTCTATGAAGAGGGAGAGAGTCGATATGGGATAGGGGAGGGATCAGCTAAAGAGAGACAAAAGCAACACAAAAACAATCTAGTTAGTGTTCTATGTCCTGCTGTGCTGGACTCACAGCTTACACTGCTCAGTACTGTTCTATAATCTCCTCCATACTGCTGCTTCTGAGGCTGTTCTATAAACATATAAAGGGGCAGGATCCCCTCTTCTGTTTGTGCAGTGCATGGGATACAAGTGCCCACCCACTAGCTCAGGGACAATGAAGCCTTTAAAGTGGAATAGTGGTAAAACATGTTGTATAATGACTTGAAATTGTGCTACTCCTTGTGAACACACATGGCAGTTTAACCTGAATTTGTAGTCAAAATTAATCAATTTAAGTGTAAAATAGCTTATGGTACTTCGAGGTATACTCTGCTGAAGAAGATGGCTCATGCAAACAAGCCCCTAGCAGGCTGTTTCTGCACTCTGTGAGCCCGGGAGGGTTAATCACAGTAAGGCCACAAGTAACTTGACCTCGTATTTACTCTCCTGCATTAAACAGTGCAGAGACAGACGGCCAGGGAAAAAAACTTAAGATGAGCCATTTCAGAAGGAGGGGGAGAAGGAGAGAACAGCTCACACACAGTTTTTGGTGTCTTCACCAGAAAGCACCAGGCTAAGAACTGGGGAAAGGAGACATAAAAGATAATGATATATATGGAAAGAATTCTTATTCTACAGGAGGCGGGATAACTCAACATATATTTTAAATAAATGGAATACCCCTTTAAATCCACAGTAAGTGAATGTAAACCTGTCTGAGATAAACATATATCTATTCTTAGATGGTAATAAAGGAAATAATATAAGGGCAGACTAGATGGAATATATTTTTATTCTAATCTAAACAATTAGTGTGTGCATGGTTTCCAATAACAACCAGGAAAATTATGAATGCAGCTCTGGAGTATAACACAGGCCATAACCCCGGATCAGTACAAGATAAGTGATTTATATTTACTCTAGTATGATATCAGAGATCAGTTTGCGTAATGATCCTGTAATCTGCCTGGTTTAACCCATCTTTCTATAATTAAACTCAATTGTTTGTTTAATAGCGTAAAATATCAAATTAATCAATCCACTTATTTCACCGACAACAATGTAACTATAATGGATTTAATTCCAGATGAGCGGCCAAATGTTTATTTTCTAATTGTTACTAAAATGATACACAGTATGGGTAGGAATCCGATGCTTCAGGACCCGCCATCGCCACCGGCAGAAGGCGCAAAGCGATTCAACTCTGACTATATTTCTACCGTGACCGGCGAAATTATAAGAACAGCAGGATGTTCATTTCACTTGAGATCGCGGCGTCCTGAAGAATATCTCTGAAATTATTATTTGTGAATTATGGGGTTGGCGGCTGCAGTATTAATAAGAAGAGAACCTTGTAAACATGTGTCATAATGTGCTGTTCCCTACCGCATACTTTATGGCCTTGTATATGTGGATATCTGTGAATAACAATGACTCAGTAAGTCCGTATATTCTGGAGAGGCTGTCACACGTACAGTAGAAGGTATAACAATAGAGTGAATAACTGGAATACAAGAGTCTATGAGCCATAGCAGCAGCTACTGTGGGCCGATAAACCAGGCTCGGGCTGTATGAACACGGCCATGCTGGATGAAGACGCTCGGACAATAACAGCTAAAAGGGACTTCTAAATGCAGGACATTCTGTAATTGGGGTATACCTTTCTAGCAAATTCAGTCAAAGTAGATGACTCTCTTAAAGGGATTATCCTAAGATAAAAGATATGTTGTAAATAGAGGATAGGGGGAAATTGGCTGATCTGTGGGGGTCCAGCTAATGGGATCTCAATCGATCACGAATACAGAGGTCGGTGGTCCCCCAAAGTAAATGGAGTGAGAGCATCCATTCTCGACCACCACTTCAACTACTGTCTATAAGACTTCCAAACAAGTTAAGCAACAGTCAGTTATGGTATCTCTAGTGCTCCAGTCTAATCATTTGGCTAAAGAAGTTGGATGCAGTCCTAAGGGGTCTGAAAAAGTCAGTCCATAGGGCTGCATTCAACTTCAGCCACTGGTATTCAAATGCCGAACAATGCTCAACTTGGCTCGTCTCGAGTTATTTCCCATCCTGTAAGGATAACCTCTTTAAGGCTACCTGCACAAAGCAAGATCACATTGGTAGGGATGAGTGAGACTGAAATCCCATCTACACTGAAGAGAAGGATCTGAGAGCTGTAAAGAAAGGAAACCCCCTCTTACAAGGACTGAAATTCATTACAGACACAACTTATATGCAAGTACAATATACAGGGTTCAACTAGGTAAGGGGTCCCACTTTGTAATGGTCACTAGTATGGTGTCCTACAAGGTGCACCTAAGGTAACGGTAGTGCAGGAGAGTGACCAAAACACTACGACTGATAATGCCATAAAATGTTGTGATAGTTTTTCATTGTACTTTATGAACCATATTTTATGTAAATGTACAGAAATGGTGATGGTTACCCAAGTACAGGTTTGTGTAGAGTAGAAATTAGAGGGGAAAACTGCCAATATACATATGTGTCCATCCTCACCTTTCCTTGGTTAAAGATTTTAATTTCCTATAAAATAAATTCCACCAGATATCACAACATGCTATCAGAACATCCAAAAGACTCCATACACCTATATACATAAAGGGGAGATTTATCAAAATGAGCCCCAGGCGTATGCCACGGAAAAGAGGAAGTGTTGATCAATGTCCCCCACAGTGTTGATAATCTCACACAATACATATACAGTATGAATTTATTGAGTTTAAAGATAAGTTAAGTAAGGACACATCTGTATATCACCTGTATGGAAACAAAACAGCGGGTAAGTCCCTTTTACATGTGACACATGGGTTGGGAATGGGAATTAGGTGTCATAGTGAAGGGCGGTGACACCTACCCGGTCTACCAACTACACTGCCGAATCCCGTACTCAGCACATTAGCAGCCTTCTACATTCTAATGCAGCTAATAAATTTCATGCATCATATTAACTAATGGATTGTAAAAAACCTATTGGGATCTCCTTACCATGACCTGGTAGGGAACATCATATGCAGTATACAGTTTCAGCACAGGGACCCTCTGTTGCTTCCTTTTGCCATTGGTTGAGCCGATCTCATAACAAATAGAACTAGAACCCCTTTAAAGGGGTTGTTCAGGTCTACAAAAACGTGTTTGCTTTCTACCAGAAACAGCCCCCCTTTTGTCCTCAGTTTGTTTATGCAGTTTTGCAGCTCAGTTCTATTTAAGTGAAAGGAGCTAAATTGTAATACCACACACAATCTGAGGACAAGGGTGGCGCTTGCTTTTGCAAGAAAGTTTTTTTAGTTTTTTTTTGCAATCCTGGAAAACCCCTTTAAGTAGACTTTGTCTACTGTCCATTACAGCCCCTTGTGGATTTTGTTGATTATTACCAGTCTTTATAAATGCCAATGATGGTTATTGAGCTCCAGTGACTGCACATATTAGAATTTCTATGAATTCCAGGATATACTATAGTCCAATCTGCACTTTCGCCTTCTCAGGGATGGGTCAGACAATGACAAATGGCTCAGTAAGCAGACATTACTATTCTCCATGGCTCCATCCATGTCTGCTGGTGCAGATTTATTAGGAATTATATGGTCATGAGGAGGCATAAATTCATTGTTGTGACACGTTACACTTCTCTTTTTCATTGTAAAAACTTCTATTCTACATTTTACGTCAAAGATTCAGGATAAGAGAAGATCATTCATGCTGTAAAGCTGACACCAAAGAAACACCTTGTGAATCGTATATTTATATATATGGGGGGAGATTTATCAAACATGGTGTAAAGTGAAACTGGCTCAGTTGCCCCTAGCAACCAATCAGATTCCACCTTTTATCCCTCACAGACTCTTTGGAAAATGAAAGGTGGAATCTGATTGGTTGCTAGGGGCAACTGAGCCAGTTTCACTTACACCATGTTTGATAAATCTCTCCCATTATATATGATCATATATGATCCCAGGTGTAATATCAAGTTTTGCAGAACAACATGTCACATGACCAAATCCGCCATGTAGCTGTGGCCTTATACAGGGAAAACTGACTGATATAAAATGTCAACACAGAATGTGTTTAACCCATTGATTGTGCTCCCCCCACTAGCATGCGCCCTAGTCAATCCCATACGAACCAATGAAGCTGGCCGTACACAGAAGATCTCTCCCCATACATTGGGTCAGAATTGAGAAGAGGAGAATGCCACTACTATACACCTGTGGCGGCTTACTTCCCAGAGAACAAATGTATTAAGCTGTTGAAATCCAACTTACCATACCTTTCTCTCCCCCGACATTTGCCATCAGGTGAAAGTTGAACAGCCCCCATATCCATTAAATGAGAGCAGCAGAGACACCAATATTACTGTCAGATGGCTTCATATTCAACTAGGATTTGATTTTGGCTCTACATTAACCATACTTGGTGCAGGGTGCCCAATCCAGTGACAGTAAGCAGCCATGATACTGCCTACTATAAAGAAGCAGGGACACCTGCCAAAAAACAGCTGTTCCTGCTCCTCCTCTTCGCGATTTATCACCCTCTAATGACCATCTTACAGATGATTAGAGACTGCAGAGGAAAACCTTGCCGCACTGAGTGATCACTAGGGGCAGCAGACAAGATGCCAGCACTGGATACAGACTGGAGCGGGGAGCAGTGAGTATTACATCACTTAGAGGGCTGACTGACCAAGTACACAGAAAATGCCCGGCCTCTCATACATAGAGAGTATAGATTCTTGTGTAAGCCGATCACAGTGGTTAATCCGTAAGAATCCAAAACGTTAGTAAATTTTTGTTCTGAAACATTTAAGCTGTCAATCGCGCTGACCTGTGAGACTACTTGGGTCATGGCGAGGAAAGTGCTGGGCAATTCCCATCAGTAATGGAAAGAGCTGAGGTGGTGGACACCCCTTATCTACAGTTCATTGAGGGCAGCTGAGGCCAGAGGACTCCTGTGATATCCATGACACCCAAGTAAGTGGTGCTAAAGTAGTGCAGAGATTGTGTGGTAAGGTGTCAGTCATCTTAGGGCCTACAGCTAAACCTGAGAGGAGAAGGGCCTGGGAGGACATGAGAGAGATTGAGTACCATTGAGTTATAGGGACTTTGCAAATCACAATCTTTATTCAAGTGATAATCACTGAGTGTTGTGAACTTTCATATATGTTTCTTGCAACCACCAAGCATGTTGTGGCTCATCTGGATAAAGTGTTCAAGGGTGCAGTATTATTATCTCCTCCAAAGAGTGGTCACCGTCAGGCCTCTTGCAACCAGGGCTGTAGCTAGCATCCATGGGGCCCCATAGTAAAAAAAACAAAAACTATATGGGGCCCCATGAATCCGGTATGTTGCCCCCCCCCCCCCCCACACACACACACACACTCACCCAATCACCCACTGAGAGCACTGCTTTATTCTCCGAGCTCCCCAGCGCACGGGTGACGTGAGAAGATGGGAGAAAAAACGCTGGGGGACTACGCTGGGCCAGGTGAGTATGAGTATGCTGGTCTGGGGGCACTAATGCAAGCCGCTGTTAAGCACTGTCCCAGAAGGGGGTGGGGGGGGAGAAGAGTGCGGAGTGGGCTAGTACCATGGAGGCAGACCATCATAGCTAGTATCAAAAAGGCAGACCATGCTTTGCTGGGAAGGGCCACACAGGCCTGTAGCAGTTGCATTGTCTGTCTCCATGGTAGGTACACCACTGCTTCCAACACCATCACCGACCTGTAAAAGGTCATCATTAGAGATGAGACTCAAGCATGCTCAGCATTGGAATGCCGATGTCTGAAGAGGTTGGATGCAGGCCTAAGGAGTCCTGGAAAACATCGGTACAGCCTTTGGCTATGTTCACATAGTGTAAGAGACCGTCCGGGTCACGGAACGGCCGGTCTCTGAAAAGATTATCCCGGACGGTACTGCAGTACCGGCAGGATGATCTTTCGGGCCACAGTGTTCTGATGCAGGCGCTTCCGTGCGCGCCCGCATCAGAACTTTACACTGCACGCTATGGAGCGAACGGCCGGATCTGCCCGCTCCATAGTGTGTACTTACAGGGTTTTCTACGGCCGCTATTCACTGAATATAGCGGCCGCAGAAAATTGACATGTTAGTTGTTTGCGGTGCCGCCAGGGATCCCGGCCGGAGCGTATACTATGTGTATACGCTCCGGCCGGGGTCCCATAGACAGCAATGCAACGTATATTCTCGTAATAATCATTATACGAAAATATACGTTGTGTGAACATAGCCTATGGCTATATCTATGTTATCCAGGACTCCTTAGGGCTGCATTTAACTTCTTCAGCCACCGGTAATCAAATGCTGAGCAGGAGGACTCAAGCATACTCTAGTCATCATCACATGCCTCCGAGTCAAATGGCATCTCTATGCAAATTCTCTCGCGCCTCTGCTCTCCGCTCAAAGAATTGTCATCCAACACAGAATTCCGCCACATTTACTCAGTGTGAACATACCCTATGGTGTAGATTGCAAGCCCACTCCTAATGTTTTACTCCTCCTACACCCCTGTACAGCCCAATACTAACGTTTTACCCCTCCTACACCCCTGTACAGCCCACTCCTAACATTTTACCCCTCCTACACCCCTGTACAGCACAACTAACTCAAACACGTCTAGATTATTCGGCTGCTACAAAACACATTTTACATCCGCGACTCTTTCACTACAAATAAATTATCATTTAATCTTCACGGTTAAACACAAAGTAAATGCCGCCCATTTCTCCTGACAGAGGAGGCAGAGTGGAGTTAAATATATGGTGCGCGGCCAGTGTGGGTGGATTCGGTTTACAAGTGTGTACACTTGAATAATTTTGATATTTCTGAAAGGGAAATAAATTTTCACAAAATACTCATTAACAGTCTTTTTAGAACGTGCGGCTGGGATGATTTCCAAACCTCTGTAAATCATGAATTACCAAAGAGGCAAATGGAAAAGAACGTAAGTGTTAAAATGATAATTGTACGAGTTGAATAATAAATACCGGCAATTAAATCACAAGAAATGAGATAAGAGAAGAGAAAACAAGGGCAGACGCTCTGCAGCGGCCTACGTGACATCCAGTATATTCTATCGGGTTGTCACTCCCGCTTCCTAAACTATTGATGGTTGGTGTGCCTAGCTATGCGTTGGGCAGGGAAGGTATCATCGTGTAGCTAGGCAGGTTGGCCATTCAGGTGTGGAAAAAGCAGGTTACCCTTGAGGGAGCTGTAACTGTACATTATCAGCAAACTGGGGTATAGCTATAGGGGTCGCAGAGGGTGCAGCTGCAACCAGGCCCATAAGTCAGAGGGGCCCAGAGAACCTCCCTCACCCTAAGGTTGACTGCTTATATCTGACCTTCTAAAATTCAGCTCCAATTTTCAGCTTTATTATGGAGGTCTGTGCAGCAGCACTGACAGGGGCAGAGTTGTTACACAAGGTACAACTGAGTGTTAACCTCTTGTGTTAACCTCTTACTCTAATTTTGGTAACTGCCTGTGCTGGTCACCAGGATGGGGGATGCTAACATGGGGGACACTATCTACACAGAGGGGCCTATTACTACATTGGGGGCACCAGTGTAGCCTAACTACTATATAGATGCACATAGGGGGCCCTACTACTTTATGGTAGTACAGAGAGGCATATATACTAAATGGAGGCACAAAGGGCCTAACTGCTATATAGGAGCAAAGAGAAACTGATCTACTATATTGGGGCACAGAACTGCCTAACTACTATTTAGGGAAACACGGGGGCCTAACTGCTACATGAGGGCACAGAGGGTCTCTGTCTATTATATGAGGGCACAAAGGAGCCTTTCTACTATATGGGGACAACTAGTGGGCACTGTTACTGTGTTGAGCAATACAGATGGGGCGAGGATGATGCTGCAGTAAAAAGCCTTAAATTCTTTGTCCGGCTAATTCTGCAGAGACAATTTGGAAAAGTCTTCATGATGGCTGGGCAAGATGGAGAAGAAAGGAAAAGTGAAAATGACCCATGTTGAGTCCCTGAATGTAACTGCACTGTAATGATCTGGGGGTCCCTTCCACATACTGAGCCCCCACAAAGCTATGTATTCTGATTTTCCAAAAAGCATCCAGTGTACAATGCAGCTAGAAACCTCAGATTACAACAGCTGTAAACACTACGACTCCCAGCATTTACTGACAGTCTGCAGCCCTCAGGATATGCTGGGATATGTAGTACAGTGCTGGCATTGTAGATTATAGATGGACCTTCAGGGCTGATGTTTTCTAGTTTTCTTAAAGAACTCACAGATTGCAGCACAAAGACCAGTAAAACCCAGCATAGAACCCAGTCAGCATGGTGTTTCTTACTGGTTGTTCATTAGTGGGCCCCTAGGATCAGTTCCACTGGTGGGCCCCAGATATCCCAATCCGACACTGTGCACAGTTTAGCAACTTTCTAAATCAAGAGTACAAAGGTGTCCATATCCTTTAAATGGTCAACAATGCTTTTTCATTACAAGAGACTCTGTCGCCCAAACAATCATAAAACCATTAAAAAGAGACAAGATTAAATGAATATGCCATAACCTTATGATTGATGGGAGTCGAGTCTCCGGGACCTCGGCCAATGCTGAATACAAAAGTTTATTTCATTATTTTTCTTGCACAGAGGTGCCCCTGGCTGTACAGGGAACTGCAGCACCGCTACATTCAAGTGAATGGGACTCGGCTGTAACTCCTTGGCCACTAGAGATGAGCGACTTTACAGTAATAACAAAGCGAAGCGCTTCCTTATCTTGGCAGTCGACTTATCAGCTTGCTGCCATTTACCTCAGTGCCGCCCGGGGTGTCTGGAAAAGCTGGATACAGTCCTGGGAAACTGGGAGAAATTTCCCAGGACTTGATCCAGTTTTCCAGGCACCCAGGAAGGAGCGGCACTGAGATAAAAGGCAGCAGGCTGATAAGTCGACTGCCAAGATAAGGAAGCGCTTCGCTTTGTCATTACTGTAAATTCATTCATCTCTAGTGGGCACCATTATGGAGGAAAAATCATTGAGGAAACCACAAGAAATTTAGATACTGGATTTAGTTAGATACTAGTATATTATGCTTTATTTTGGTGATGTTTTGTGTTATTTCCTATTTTACTGTCTATATTTAAAAAAAAAAAAAAAATCCTTTTTTTTTTTTTTTTTTACTCTAGCCAATAAGCCTACTAATAATCTAAGACTTTCTGTGCTGTAGAGAAACAGTCTCAGCAGTCATCTCCTCATCATCACAGGCAGAATAACAGTAAAAGATGAGATCAGTATATAGATAGGATCAGGCCATTCACAATAGGTGATGGTCACAGCTCCTCCCTCTCTGCACAGGTCATAGAGCATGCCTAGAAAATAGGTCTAGACTATAGTTTTCTATGTCAATGTGACTGCTGTCAGGGATATGGGAGGGGGGGGATTTGCAATTAGGCTCATTTATATTAGTTTGGGTGTAGTTTTGCAACTTAATCCTATTAAAGACAAGAGTGGTGCTGTTTTTGGAAGAAAGCAGCCATGTTTTTCTAAGCCTGCATAGCCCCTTTAAAGAAACCTTTAAGCTCAAGTACAGTATGCTCACTATATACCAGAAATAGAGGAGCTCTCAGCTTTAAGGGTACAGACACTGAACATTGTCACTAACTGGCACCAGGTCATCCTACTAGGTGTCCAACCCTAAGAGTGCTTGCTAAAATTAGCAGACCTATGACCACCAGGGCATGTTGGGAGTTGTAGTTTTGCAGCAGCCGGAGAGCTATGGCTTGGGTAGACCAGACGATATGAAGTAAAGACTCCCTGAATGAATAATTACCATATGAAGACTCCGTTCCTTGTACGCAGGCTGCATGGATGGTGGTAATCTATGCTGCCTCTCGGCTGTAATCTTTCCTTTTCTTTAAATTCATTGTCAATTCTGCTAGTTACTGTAACTTTATTAGTGTCACTATGTGATTACCAGCCGTAATTTCCTAGACCTCCACCATACACCCCTGCGGGCATCTCCCAGGTCTCCCGCAGCACTGGGGATTCTGGGTCACTTCCATTTGTGATATGATGGTTTTTATCCTTTTCCAGTTCATTGGCTCCCAGTATCTTTCCTCTCCGCCTCTGGGAATATACAATGTAATGTTTCGTCTTATTTGTTCAATCATCATGTGGATAACGGCACAGTATAATAGAGAATACTCCCGGTGCCATGTGTGATAATCAACCTCATCTACATGACAGTAGATAGGAAAGAAGGATAGCGGTGATGAGTCAGATCTCAAGTTATCATTTAAAGGGTATATAACATATAATTGTTTTATTTATTGATAACCTACTCTCTGTATAAGCCATCAATATCTGATTAGTGAGGTGCTAAGAGTGCTCTCTGCTGCCACCTCTGTCCATGTCAGGAACTGGCCAGAGCAGCAGCAAATCCCCATGGACAGTTCCTGACATGGACAGAGGTGGCAGCAGAGAGCACTGTGTCAGACTGGGAAGAATACACCATTTCCTGCTGGACATACAGCAGCTGATAAGTAGTGGAAGACTGGAGATTTTCAAATAGAAATAACATATCTATATAATCTTTTGACACCAGTTGATTTTAAAGGAAAAAACTTTTAGCTGGGAGTAACCCTTTAAATCCCCAGTCATATTTTAAGGTTTCCTGAAAGAGTCAAACATTTACATTGAATAAGTACTTTTCTTTTTCCCCACAAATTAACACATTTTTGTAAAAGTACATTCATCCCATATGACAAACCGTACGATATCTTGGCATGTTACAGGACAGAGTTAGGGAGGACAACGTGTTCAATGCGCTTTTCTGGGTATTAATGGGGCAGTCACTCTCGAGTAATAAGGCAATGCTCTGCAATCCTAGCTCTCTGCTTAAAAGGGTTGTTCACCATTTTTTTTTTCTTTTAAATCAACTGGTGCCAGAGATTTGTAATTTACTTCTATTAAAAATCTCAAGTCTTCCAGTACTTATCAGCAGCTGTATGTCCTGCAGAAAGTGGTGTATTCTCTCCAGTCTGACACAGTGCTCTCTGCTGCCACCTCTGGCCATGTCAGGAACTGTCCAGAGCAGCAACAAATCCCCATAGAAATCCTCTGCTGCTCTCTAGACTGGAAAGAATACATCACTTCCCGTAGGGCATACAGCAGCTGATAAATACTGGAAGACTTGAGATTTTTTAATAGAAGTAAATTACAAATCTCTGGCACTTTCTGGCACCAGTTGCTTTAAAAGTAGTAATAACCAACCATCACTTTCATGTGTTATTCAGTTTATGCTCTTACTGGACCTTGATTCTCTAAGCTCCTGTCGTTGTATGTCGCCAGCACTCACGGACTATTCACGGACTATTCCTTACTCCATATTCCAGCTCTGCTGTTATGGCCATTAATCTCGCTTTATTCTTCTCTAAACTACTAGGCTGCCCGCTGCATGGTCGTATTTATACCCCTGAGGTGTGTAAAGGTTACCGCTATAATTTCTATATCATTGGAAAATAAGAAGGCGTCTTCTTCTTCCAATGCTGCATTTATGTCCCGCGACAATAGTCTCAATATTTCTTAATTTAAAACGACATGTATGTCCGCCGCGGGAGCAGGTGACAATTTAATGCCAATCACTCCATAGACATCCAGTTGTCTAAAGTGCAGGGCAAGATAGCAGGAAAAATGACATGGGGGAATAAAGTACACATAGCAATAATACAGCAGTCAGGAAATATCAAGATTTAACACAGGCAGCTGATGGATTCCAGCTGGACTGCGGCAATGTGAAGCGACCCGATCTCTCCAGACACCTGCGTGAGTCCACACTAGGCAGATGAAGGATTAATGCTTATTTGATATTGCTGTAGATATAAGGTGAGATCATATAACATGGAGTAGAGTTATATATTGGCAGCTAGAAATATAGGATTCAATGAGCAATTGGCGTCAAGTGGCAGCAGGATAACCAAATCTACAGGAGTCTACAAGCCATATAGAATACCATTCATCCACCTATACCATTGACCTATACCAGCTGCTTAGCTATGTGCCCATGGAGTTGCCATAAAGCTCTAGTCTTAAGGTGCATTTACACGTAACGATTATCGTGCGAATTTGCGCGATATCGATCGAATTCGAATGATAATCGTACGTGTAAACGCAGCGAACGATCAAGCGACAAACGCGAAATCGTTCATTTTGATCTTTCAACATGTTCTCAAATCGTCGTTCACAAAAAATGTGTTGATCGTTCCGTGTGAACAGTCGTTCGCCGATTTAACCAATGTGTGAGATAGGCTTAAGCGATCGCAAAATGATCGCAAAGCGATATATCGTACCATCTAAACGCTGATCGTTATGAATAAAAATCGTTACTCCGACATCGTTAATCGTACGATCGGGCCAATTATCGTTTTGTGTAAACGCACCTTAAGGGTAATTGGTAGGAATTACCTACGGACAATCTCTTGCATTAAAGGGATACTCTGGTAACAAAAAAAAAAAAAATGTTTTTAAATCAACTGGTGTCAGAAAGTTATACAGGTCTATAAATTACTTCTACTTAGAAAAATCTGAAATCTTCCAGTACTTATCAGCTGTTGTATGTCCTGCAGGAAGTGGTGTGTTCTTTTTAGTCTGACACAGTGCTCTCTGCTGATACCTCTGTTCATGTCAGAACCTGTTCAGAGCGGTAGCAAATCCCCATAGAAACCTCTCCTACTCTGGACAGTTCCTGACATGGACAGTGGTGGCAGCAGAGAGCACTGTGTCAGACCACTTCCTGCAGGACATGCAGCAGCTGATAAGTACAGGAAAATTGGACGTTTTTAAAGCAAAGTAATTTACAAAGCTGTATAAATTTCAGGTACCAGCTGATGTGAAAAACAATGTTAATTTAAACTGATACTTGCTATATGGATCTATAAAGATAAAGGTTTTCTTTAAACATTTTTTCCCCAAAAAAGTCGCCATGCAAAGTACTCATTGTTTAGGGTGGGATTTATTTTCACAAAAAAAAAAAAAAAAAAGCCAAATGTCTGCCAAAAATTTGAAGAAGGGGTCCTTGGTTGGTCTATTCCTCCCCCCACAGTGTATAGTCATGCTCTTTTTGATTCCCACTCAACATAAAGAACATAGAAAGAATAGAGCAATGCCCACCTAAAAACCTAGAAATCTGTTAGTCATAACTGTGAAATTAGCAAATTGATCAAAATTGTAAAGGACTCTGGTAAAAGATGTGATAGTGTGAGATTTGATTAGGGGGTCCTAAACTGCCTCATAGGATGCAATAGGTTGCTTTGCCCTCTAACTCATTACTTCTCTTGATTCGGCCTTGCACTAACAATGGTTCTTTCAGGAAAGAAACTATGAAGCTGTGGGAGAGCATGTACTGGAAGTGTGCTGAGGTACTGGTGTTTCTTGTGAGCTCAGCCAGTGATGTTAGTTGTCGTGATGTCAGTGCTTGTCCAGCACACAGGTGTGATGTGTATACCTGCTTGTGTATGGCTGGCTGTTTTCCCCAAATGGTCGGTAACCTTCCGGGATGTTGTGGGTCCCTTGGGCTCTTGTCATGGAAACCCTGAGTGGCACCTTACCCACCCGGATTGGCAGTACCACCACCCACAGAAAGGGGAAAAATAACCTAAGGTGTGCTGTGGTGTGTGTATAGGTGCAGGTGTAGACAGAGTCCTGTGCGTTTATATAAAAATATAACAACTTTCCTGTGCGGCTTTTGCAAGTTACAGTACGTGTTTTGCCGACAGTGTAAATGTTTGACACACAAACTTGAGTGCTTGAGGTAGGTGCTTGAGAAAAGCAGAAGAAGGTAGTAGTGCTTGTAGAGTAGAGGGGTTGCCAGAGGAGCCCCAACCCAATGTAGCCTTGTACTCTGCCGGAACCTTTGGTAGATATCTTTAGTGAAGTGATGCTCATACTCACGTTTAGACTTTGTCTGACCGCCTCCTGCCCTCTGGTATCGTAGAACCCGTCCCAGTAGGGTAGTACGAGCCTCAGCCGTGGTTTTCTGGGTGTAGCTAGGTGTCCGAGTCTTCCCAGTTACCTGCATTGCGCAGTAGGATACTTAGACCTTTGTATACTGGTTGTTTTGTTTTACTTAGGTCAGTTCCTAATTCTTCAGGATACTGCCCTGCACTTTTCAGAAGTGTTCCTGGCATGGGCTAGGGTGTTCCCTGGTGACTACTCTCCCTTGTTTGTGCTTAGCACTGCATAGTGATAGTGGTAGTTTTTTTTAGAAGCATTGGTCTCTAACTGCATTTGGTCACTATGAACACTAGACTCAACTATATGTTGTCTCTGAAAAGGGTACTGCCATAAGCCAGGCCCTGGCTTAGCTTTTGCAGGAACGGTTTCCTTTGTGTCCTCTCTTTACTGAGAATCTAGGTAAAACTAACTGCACTTCCTCCACCAGTAAAACTCCTTCTCCAGGGGACCTATGTGTACCTGCCTGTGAGTGGTGGGGATGAGTGTGTGCAAAAGAAAGAAGAAAGAGGATAGGGTAAAAGAAAAGAGCACCTCCTAGTGGTCAGCACAGAAAACATGGTATAAAAGACATTAACCCATAACTTCCTTCAGCTGTGCATAGAAACAATGGTACATAAGCATATAAAAACACTGACACATAGGGAGGAAACTTAATACCTCATCCACCACTTTATGCCTAGGTTTACATATATAGGTTGCCAAAAAGGCATCAGTTGTCATCAGGTTTTCTATCATTTTTTCATAAAACCATCAGTTGGCATCAGTTACAATCAGTTTACTACATTAGTTGTGATCAGTTTTTTCCTCTACATACAGGGGCTATCTATTTTAGGGGGCAGCAGCACAGGAGTAGATGGCCCACTGTGAGGTGTACTCCTAAAGTAGATGGTCTACTTTCGGGGTACACCTAACAGGGCGCCATCTACTATAGGGTCAGCTGCTATAGACGGCAGCATCAGAGCAGGTGAACTACTAAAGGGGCGCAGAGGGGGACAACTCACATCAGAGCCCTTTACATGGGGACATCTATAGGGTCAGCTGCTACAGAAGGCGCCATCAGAGCAGGTGAACTACTATCGGGGGAGAGGGGGGGGCAACTCACAAAGGAGCCCTCTACTGGGGGCAGCAGGAGATGGGTACATCTCCTATAGAGTGCTGCCCCTCCTGCCAGGGGCCCCTCTGCTGCAGGGCTGGGGTCACAAGGGTTAATGGGGGAGCTGGGGACACCTCTCCTTAGAGTGCCACAGAATTCCTTAGAGTTCCACAGACTTCAATGGATGTGGCCGCCACATCATCGGACCGGTGGTGCTTCAGGACGCTGCAGGATGAGTTCTGCCGCACTGGACCTCCGGTGATGCGGCGGCACTATTTGCACGCCGCATGCTTCGAACGGTCCTATTGAAAACAATGGGATCAGTTCAAAGATGCGTTTCCCTCTGGCGCTTTTCTCCTGCACCGGCAGGAAACGCCGCCACACTGCCGCACAGCCTATTTAACCTAAGAAAAAAGCTTTACGACAGGTGTACAGGAGAAAACACTAGCAGTGGGACACCACAGAAGTATTAACAAAGATCAGGTTCTTCTGGATGAGTTGTCCTAGACCTTCCCTCTATAGTTACACCGATGCCCTGGCATAGGTGCAGGAAGGCAGAATCTGGTTGTATATTATAGAGGTGCATCCCGTTCTGATTGAGGAAAATGAAGAAACTTTAAGAAGGAACTATTGCCTCACTGACACCTACTCTTGCTATCCCAGTCTTTATGGTGACTTCTTTGTATTTCTTGACTTTTTAAAACGATTCCAAGTCACCAGAGCGTTCACATCTTACGGCTTAAATGTCCCCAAAAAATCATTAAACGCAATGAATTGGTCCCGCTCCACAATAATATGATGAACCTCACTTGACCTCAATTTACAATATGCCCGAGCTGGGCACGGAAAACGCCTTTCCGATTGCCCGTCTCTGAGCACAATAATAATACAAAGACAGATGAAACAACAGAGAACGGTGTCACCATCTGCTAAAATGCCGAATGAAATCGCATCCATTCCAGCCCGGCGTGGAGTGCCAGGGTGAAGAGGCCAGCCGTTTAGTCTGGAGTACAGATTGTATACAAGGGGCTCATGGTAACCGGGGATTTTTTTTTTTTTTTTTGTCTTTAGCTCTTGCTCATTTCGGAATGTACTGTACCCAACCAGCTCCAAAAAGAACAGAGAATAATTCAAAGTAATCACCGGATCAGCAGAGCATCGCCACTATTATTTACGATCATTAAAATTTTAGATGATAATGAGAAAGTAATGAATATGGTGATTACTAGGTAAGGTCTGGTGGAGAAGGAGGAAACAGCGGCTCCATATTTCTCTACGTTATCTGCAGATTTCAGGATGACAACTTCTATTTGCATTAATAATATCATTATGAATTGTGTCAAATTTAGGGAAGGGATTAGTATTTTCTGTGTTTTATTATGAAAATACTCATGATTAAAGAGTTGTGTTCATCTTTATCATTACAGTTTACTAGATTAGTTGTGTAAGATGGCCAGGAGATGAAACAGATGTATATGCTGTATGTGTGGTCTCCCAGTGGTTATAAATACATTAAAAAGAATTAATAAAAAATTATAATATAAAAAATTCTAATAGAAATATACATACTTACCTAGGCCTGGTGCCCTGCAGCATTTGGTAGCATCAAGTCCTCCAGCTTCCTTCCTGCTACTGAGAAGAGCGATCAGGGCAGAACCTTTAAGTTGTGTTCCCTCTAGGCCAGTGATTGGCTGAGCTGGCAGGTCCTGCACCCTAATTGCATAAAAAACTGGAAGAAGAGAGAAGCCGGAGACTGGATGCTGCTGAACAGTAACTGAGGGAGACTTTGGGTAGGTAAGAACTACTTTTTCAGTCATCGAGTAGGTGGAAACGTCCTACTAAATTTCAGAAATGTCCCATAAAACCACCAGATATTGCTCTGGTGGACTTGGCTAGTGTCTAGTGTTGAGTAGAGATGATCGAACATCGGGAAAAGTTAGGTTCTATCAAACTCAAACCTTGTTGAACCTTCCAAATATGATTCCCGATGCCTTCCCATTCCATGGGGAAGGAGCCCAAGTACCGCCTGGAATTCAGGGATACAGTCTAGGTAATAGATTGTATCCCGGAATTTCAGGTGGTACCCGGGCTGTCTCCTCCTTCCCATGGAATGGGAAGGCATCAGGAATCAAATACGGAAGGTACGACAAGGTTCGAGTTCGATCGAACCTACAAAATCCTGAAGTTTGATCATCTCTATTGTTGAGCAGAGGGGCTGATCTGTCCATGTTTTCCCAGGACTTCCTACTGTAGGGCGGCATCCAACCTCTGCAGTCTAGTACCAAACATTCAGATAGGGAGAATGTTGTCGAACCCGAACAGTTCAGCCTAGACTTGACACAAATAACAAAGAGACATTGTGGTTTCCGGGTCCAATCGGTATAAAACTTCAAACATTATTAAACATGATTAAAAGTTTTCACAACAATCATCCATAAAAACCAAATGAAACCCCAATACATTTCGAACTATTAAAGTTATTATTCGTGGATAATTGTTGTGAAGACTTTTAACCATGTTTAATAACGCTTAAAGTTTTATACTGATTGGAGCTGGAGACTACAACTTTTCTTCAGTTACTGCTATTTACCAAGGATCAGCCTTGACTGACGTCATATCCCTGGCTGCTGAACGAACCTAACTCATGGCAGGGAGCGATTAGAACGTTATAGGATTCCAAAAAAAAGTCACTGGCAATTAACTTTTGTGTCCCACCTCAGCTGCTGATTGGCTGAGTGGCAGTAGTGAGGACAGATAGAAGACTGGGGTGGTAAGTATAATTTCCCTGTTCTCCACCACCATTACCACCACCTTGGGACAGACTGCCACTTTTAGGCTAACCAGGTACCTTCTGCTCTGCTGAGTAGAGGGCACCTGGTTAAAGTTACTCAAACATCAGGTAAAAGAAAAAGCTGCAGATGCATGTAGTGTTGATTACCTGTTTGCCTCAGTTTAAAAAATCCATTTGTTTTGAGGGTATGTAATTCTGTATCATGTAATTTTACTAGTTCCTGTTTAAGGAGGTGCTCAGTACTAAAATTTCTAGAATACATAGCTTTTTCCAGCTCTTTATCACAATCCTCCCACAGAAGTTCAGCACCTGCTGCATCAATTCCTTGTCTGCTCCTCTGTCTGTGGTATTGTTCAGCACAAAGCAGCATGTCCTAACCACACCGTATTATTTCCCAAAGGTCTTAAAGTGACTCTCTACCCACAATCTGCCCTCCTCAAACCCCTTGTACCTTCAGATAGCTGCTTTCAATCCAAGATCTGTCCTGGGGTCCATTCAGCAGGTGATGCAGTTACTGTCCTTAAAGACAACTTGCAGCCCTGTGTCAAATTGGCATGGCCTAGAGTGTCTGTGCATTAGGCTGACACACCCTCTCCGTCCCTCCTTCCCGCCCTTTTCATCATTAGGAATGCCCCAGGCAGGTTTTCTACTATTCATCACCTGTGTTAGCACAGCACATAAGCTGGATCGTTAAGGCACCTGTGCAATGTTCAGACAAGTGAGGAATAGAAGACATTCTGCCAGGGCCATTCCTAATGATGAAGAGGGCAGGGAGGAGGGAAGGAGGGGCGGTGCAAGTTTAGGGCACACACACTCTAGGCCATGCCAACTTGACACAGGGCTGCAAGTTTAAAAGTTGTTTTTTAGGACAATAACTGCATCACCTGCCAGACGGACCCCAGTACAGATCTTGGATTAAAAGCAACTGACGTTACAAGCAGTTTTGGGGGGAAAGATTGTGGGTACAGAGTCACTTTAATATATATATATATATATATATATATATATATATATATATATATATATATATAGGTATATGTGCATATGACAAGTAGATGGTGATGTAGGCTGTGGGGTCTGGTGAGAGGCTGTGACATCACTCTGGAGGTGGGGCTAGAGCTCAGGGACAAGATCCAGCTAAGCCTCCTACAAAAAGGGAGGAGTCAGGGAGCTGCTGAGACAATACCACATTGAAAATAAAAAAAACTACACAACGTCCTGTGGGGTGTAAATCAAGCAAAACATTCTGAAACCAGCACAACTAGTGATAAATCTATATCAGTACATTATATATCTTGGGTTGTTCTATTTAAATACAATTTATACACCAAAGACTGAAAAGTGAGACCTTTCATATGTTACAAAGTGCAAATGTTCACCTTTCACACGTTTCTATATATAATTCAATCCCAAGGCCCCTTTACGTTACAGCCAGCAGTCACGAGTAATGATTTTTATCCCTTTAAATGTCATCGTTACCAGGCGATAATCACCCGTAGTTAATCCCTGATGACATCAAAATACTTTTTTTTTAATTTTCCTTCAAGCGTGAAGCTCCAAATTACAACCTTTTCTCCCACCCCCTCAATATTCGGGCTTTTAAAGCAAACACAATGTCTACTGAGCTCATTATTAGGAGGGAAAATGGGAAAACAACTGGGTTTTAATTTAGCGCAGCGTTCACATTTTCCGTATAAAGGAATAAAAGGAGCCGGGGTTCGGCAAGCGCAGGTTTAATTATACAGACAGCGCCTACGGAGTGGTCAACGAGCGCTGCCTCTTCATTAAGTGAATAACCGGGCATGTTCTCATCCAGACACCTATTATTTTACGCCACTCTATGACTCGCTGGTGATCGTGAATAAGAGGGGGGTGGGGGGGGCACATAATTATCATGGTAACCATATAAAAAAAAATAATAATGTATAATTACCATTACTGTCATTATATTGTCAGTGAAATTGTACAGAGAGCCATAGCTGGAATAAATTAATGTTTTGTTTCTGCTCACGACTGGAAAATATCAGAGACTGGAGATGAATATGACTTTGGCTTCTTAATGTGGTAAGTGACATATGTGAGGAATATGTATGAGTCAGGCGTTAAAAAAAAAAAAAGTGAAAGAATAGAGATGAAAAAGGAAAGAGGTAAACCTACACCATGTAGTGATACCAATACTCATCGGGGATTGTAACTGCCGACGCGTTTCTAGTAATAGATTATACCCCTAATCAGCCATCAATAACATTGAAGGTTTAGCAAGACTATGCTGGAGCACTTGAATTTATTGTTACAATGTGACAAAACCTACAAGGCTAGGTTCACAATATTTTTTAAAATCTAATTTTACCATAATTTTTTGAAAAAACAAAACAGATAAACGGTTGCATTTGTGTACCTGTTTTTATCCGTTTTTCCATTGACTTTTATTATAAAAAAAAATGGATTTTTTTTTAGCGTACACAAAAATTTAGTCGACCATGCTTTTGTGTGCATTGAAAAAAAGAACAGCCGTTTTTTTACATAAAATGTACGTTATGTGAACATAGCCTTACAATGCAAATCTATGGGGCCGTCTAAATCTCCGACACAGAGCAGGGAGAGGAGTGCATGGCAGCACGGTCGTTTCCCCGCTCATTCTACTGATCAGTCAGATTCTGAACACTCAGACCCTAACCAATTAAAAACT